>NC_138294.1:15001606-15166606 GCF_965601325.2 Salmo salar
GGTAGAGAGAGAGAGAGAGAGGTAGAGAGAGAATGAGAGAGAGAGAGAATGAGAGAGAGAGAGAGAATGAGAGAGAGAGAGAGAATGAGAGAGAGAGAGAGAATGAGAGAGAGAGAGAGAGAGAGAGAGAGAGAGAGAGAGAGAGAGGTAGAGAGAGAGAGAGAGAGAGAGAGAGGTAGAGAGAATGAGAGAGAGAGAGAGACAGAGATGGTAGAGAGAAAGAGAGAGACAGAGATGGTAGAGAGAATGAGAGAGAGAGAGAGACAGAGATGGTAGAGAGAATGAGAGAGAGAGAGAGACAGAGATGGTAGAGAGAATGAGAGAGAGAGAGAGAGAGATGGTAGAGAGAAAGAGAGAGAGAGAGAATGAGAGAGAGAGAGAATCTGGGGAAAGAGGTTGTGAGCTGCACATTCCCTAGCCAGTTGTCATAAATATGAAGAATTTGAAAAGTTCACATTGCCCTCATAAAATTGTTAAAGCAAGGTGAGCCAGTATACTTTATAAACGCCCAGGGATTTCAGCGCCTGGAGCAGATTATCACTGCTATTCCAGGCATGTTCCTGCCGTACCAGAATAATTCAAAGTATGACAAAAGATTGATGTGGAAATGCCTGTCATGAAAGGATTTACAGAGTAGTGAAACCTCATTCTCTCTCGGTGTTAGATTCTGGTCTATAATTCATGTTTTAATTTGGGGATGATTCCTCTCAATCCTAAATACACAAAGCGTATAATAAAAAATCTCCTACGGTGTTTAACATGTGCTGTCAAGAGATGTCACTCGATCACAATGAGCGTTTTCAAACGTTCGTCCTGAAGACAGAGGGCGGCGAAGATCTCTGCAAATATTTACACAGCAGCCTATTCAAGTCCGGGATTCTGTGAGTGACAGGCGGTATTATCCACACAAGCCACACCCACTCGCCTGGCTGGACCAATCGCTGGCTTAGAACACACCCTCAAAGACATGAACCAGGAACTCAGTTTGGTCCAACAGGATCCTCGTCTCACAAAGCCACAGATCGATGTACATTATATAAGATATGGATGGGATTTTGTAGGATATTGATAGGGGATAGCAGTGTTATGATTGAGATGCTGCTTTGACTGGCGGCGGTCACACACACACACACACACACACACACACACACACACACACACACACACACACACACACACACACACACACACCTTGTTTTAGCAGTGGACAACAGATACTTCTGGCATGCAGCCAACCACATTCAGCCAACCACAGCATACCGTTGACACCCACTCATCAATAGTCATACATAGTTCTGGATGGAAAGGCGCTGTGTATTTGATGACAGCCATGGACCCTAAATGGTGAGTGGGTGTGGTGAGATTACTGTCCTTCCTGCCTCCTCCATGTAAACAGAAGCTCTGCAAGTCAACCAACCAACACCCACTATATCTATATTGCTACATGAATAATATCCATGGGACTGCTCAAACACACACAGAGGACAGATGTTGTTATAGAGGTCAGAGAACCATAAGGCCATAGTTACTAACAGACCGAGGACATTCCTTTAGCTCACCAAGCACCTATCTACAACAAACAGAGCAAATCAAATGTTATGCCGAATACAACAGGTGTAGACCTTACCGTGAAATGCTTACTTACAAGCCCTTAACCAACAATGCAGTTTTAAGAAAATAGAGTTAAGAAAATATTGACTAAATAAACAAAAGAAATAATAACAATTACGAGGCTGTATACCAGTACCAAGTCAATGTGTGCGGGTACAGGTTAGTGGAGGTCATTTGTACATGTAGGTAAGGGTAAAGTGACAGAGCAGCACACCAAGGTGCAGTAAAACCCAGACATATTCCAGTGTTACCTCGGTGAAGAGGTGCTGCACCACGGTAGCCAGGGCCTCTATCCGGCGGTTGCCCTGCTCCAGGAGCCTTCGGAGCTGCTGAAGGCTCTGGTTCTTCTTCTCACACTGGGCTCGGTACTGGGCCGCCGTGGCCGGCTTAGCCTCCACTAGAGCCCGGGCCGGGCGGGATGCCGAGACCACTGGTCCCTGGACTGGGAGAAGGACGGCAGGGACTGGTACCAGGTCTGGTTGGGGCGGCTGGGGTTGGCTGGGTCCTCCTACCTGAGTAGTGGTGCTGGTCTGGGAGAGGGTCCTCGCCAACGGCGTCCCCCGCGCCTTGTTCTTGTCCACTGAAAGAGAGCAAGGTCGGTTGAGTGTGCTGGCCACGACGTTTAGCATGGTCTCTCGCATTCCACAACCCCCTCACACACATAACACATAGAAACACAACACAGACACACTAGCATGCAGGAGGATACGCCTAAAGGTCTCTGAGCAGACACCAACTGAAACCCCAGTGGAGCTAAAAAAACAGCAGTAGCAGCAGTGCATGCTGGGATAGCTCTGTAATGATGGGCCCAGAGGTAGAATCCAAGGATCCATTAGGAGTGCATTAGCATCAAGCCACAGTGCAGTTAGGAGAGAGAACCATCCCCTCCCTCCCTTTCTCCGTCCATCTCTCTCTCTCCCCCTCCCTTTCTCCGTCCATCTCTCTCTCTCCCCCTCCCTTTCTCCGTCCATCTCTCTCCCCCCCTCCCTTTCTCCGTCCATCTCTCTCTCCCCCCTCCCTTTCGCCGTCCATCTCTCTCTCCCCCTCCCTTTCTCCGTCCATCTCTCTCCCCCTCACCTTTCTCCGTCCATCTCTCTCCCCCCCTCCCTTTCTCCGTCCATCTCTCTCTCCCCCCCTCCCTTTCTCCGTCCATCTCTCTCTCCCCCCCTCCCTTTCTCCGTCCATCTCTCTCCCCCTCCCTTTCTCCGTCCATCTCTCTCTCCCCCCCTCCCTTTCTCCGTCCATCTCTCTCTCCCCCCTCCCTTTCTCCGTCCATCTCTCTCTCCCCCCTCCCTTTCTCCGTCCATCTCTCTCCCCCTCCCTTTCTCCGTCCATCTCTCTCCCCCTCCCTTTCTCCGTCCATCTCTCTCCCCCTCCCTTTCTCCGTCCATCTCTCTCCCCCTCCCTTTCTCCGTCCATCTCTCTCCCCCATCTCTCTCCCCCTCCCTTTCTCCGTCCATCTCTCCCCCTCCCTTTCTCCGTCCATCTCTCTCCCCCTCCCTTTCTCCGTCCATCTCTCTCCCCCTCCCTTTCTCCATCCATCCCTCTCTTTCATCCCTCTCTCCCTCCCTCATTTTGCCATCTCTCCTCCTCTCCCTCCATCCCTCTCTTATATATTTTGCTGTCTCAGAGCAAAGTGGACCATGGAGATTTCATGCCTGACTGAAGCTGCATGCTGTGTTTTATTAAGAGGGAAAACTGGCCACAGCTCTCGACCCTACAGCAGACTGTCAATAGAGTTATCCCTGATACTGATACTTCACGTTGATCATCATAATCATCATTAAGAATTATATCAATAATGCCATATCAACCATCTCCATCTTTCCCTAAAGCTAACAAACATAAATTGTGTTAGTAAAGCTCTCTTTAATAGTGTTTGCATGTAAAGACGTCCACCTGACACAGTCAACTCAATGAGAGGCAGAGCGCTATAACACTATGCGAGTCCCATCACCACACCAGCTGAGCTATGACCTTCTCCCTAAGGGGGTTAAACATTGTAATACTGCCCCCTTATGGCCACCACGCTGTCAATAACCTCTCACAGTCATAGAAACAGGCTTCATGTGTCACCTTGATGGGCAGTCCTGGCGCTAGAGGGATACAGTGTCTGCAGGTTTTTGTTCCAGCCCACCACTTACACATCTGATTCTAATAATCAACTAATCATGGTCTTCAATCTTAGACCTCAGTTTAGACAGGGCTGGAACAACAACATGCACACACAACACACACACTGTACTGTATGAGGTTTCGATCTACTGTATCAGCCTACACCATCACTCTAGCTCTACAATAACCAGAATGGAGCTCAAACTCCATCTGTCTAGCTCTACAATAACCAGCATGGAGCTCAAACTCCATCTGTCTAGCTCTACAATAACCAGCATGGAGCTCAAACTCCATCTGTCTAGCTCTACAATAACCAGCATGGAGCTCAAACTCAATCTGTCTAGCTCTACAATAACCAGCATGGAGCTCAAACTCCATCTGTCTAGCTCTACAATAACCAGCATGGAGCTCAAACTCAATCTGTCTAGTTCTACAATAACCAGCATGGAGCTCAAACTCCATCTGTCTAGTTCTACAATAACCAGCATGGAGCTCAAACTCCATCTGTCTAGTTCTACAATAACCAGCATGGAGCTCAAACTCCATCTGTCTAGTTCTACAATAACCAGGATGGAGCTCAAACTCCATCTGTCTAGTTCTACAATAACCAGCATGGAGCTCAAACTCCATCTGTCTAGTTCTACAATAACCAGAATGGAGCTCAAACTCCATCTGTCTAGTTCTACAATAACCAGAATGGAGCTCAAACTCCATCTGTCTAGTTCTACAATAACCAGGATGGAGCTCAAACTCCATCTGTCTAGTTCTACAATAACCAGAATGGAGCTCAAACTCCATCTGTCTAGTTCTACAATAACCAGCATGGAGCTCAAACTCCATCTGTCTAGTTCTACAATAACCAGCATGGAGCTCAAACTCCATCTGTCTAGTTCTACAATAACCAGAATGGAGCTCAAACTCCATCTGTCTAGTTCTACAATAACCAGAATGGAGCTCAAACTCCATCTGTCTAGTTCTACAATAACCAGAATGGAGCTCAAACTCCATCTGTCTAGTTCTACAATAACCAGCATGGAGCTCAAACTCCATCTGTCTAGTTCTACAATAACCAGAATGGAGCTCAAACTCCATCTGTCTAGTTCTACAATAACCAGAATGGAGCTCAAACTCCATCTGTCTAGTTCTACAATAACCAGCATGGAGCTCAAACTCCATCTGTCTAGTTCTACAATAACCAGAATGGAGCTCAAACTCCATCTGTCTAGCTCTACAATAACCAGAATGGGCTCAACAGACACACTCATATCAAAGAATTTACTAATCCAATCTCCAATTACATTGCATTATCCTATTAGTCAACAGCCATATCATTTATTAACAGTTTGACACTAATCTGCCATTTGGGTTATATACATTTTCTTGTCATGCATTTTCTGTTTCTAAATTCAATGCATCAGTGTGTGTGCGCATAGGGACACCCGGACAGACAGTGGTGGGACATGTCTGTCTTGAGAGTGTGTGTGTGTGTGTGTTAGTGGGTAATTAGCGCCCTGTCAGTGTGTCTGCCTCTTCTAATGGCATTGTGGTCGACTTCCCCACACCCTGGGACACACACGACTAGAGACTTTCCGTAACACACACACAGAGTCAACGCTTCCTCGAGCATGTCGCACCACTGCCAGTCTGGATGTCCCCATGCATGGCTTGAGCTAACAGGGGGAGCGGTGCCTACTTTCATCCTGTGTTTTCACAGCCTACCACAGCACCCAAAAGACAACACCACACCCACACACACAGGGGCATCCTGTGGGTGACCGCTAAATCTCTTTTAACACACCAGGGAGGGGAAACCAAAACATCCTCCCAGGAGGCACGCACACACTCACACACTCACACCACCCCAATTAATAGTCTTCACTCAGAAGCATAAACAACTGTAATTCATGACAATCATCTCGGTTTACTTCAATGAGGGCGGAAACTCCTGAAGAGAACCAAAACAAAGACCATGGAGGTTTATCTGATCTGCGTAAGAGGCTGATGTTGAGATATCTATTCTATAACAAGTCACTGGACCAATATATAGACCGGTATTATATAACATGTTTGCCACTAGTATTTCTGTTTACTGGGAGGAGCTTCAGATATGGCTACTTCCATCATATTCAGCAACATATAACCTTTTACAAAATGTCTCTTGCTTATTTTTTCTCCGTTCTCCTTTCCGGAGGGAAAAAGAGTCAAGCAGACATTTTGCAGAGTGTGTACCTGGGATCTGCCATGCAGGCTGATAGAGGTTCAGGGCCCAGTCTGTGAGAGAGAAGTCTGTCAGTCAGTTAGCCACTTAGCATGCAGTGGGATATTACGTCTGCATCCCAAATGGCACCCTACTCCCTATATAGCGCACTGGTTAAAAGTAGTGCACTAAATAGGGAAGGTGGTGCCATTTGGAACATATTTTACAAGTTAGAAAAAAATGGCCCTGGATGGAAGTTGCGCTTGGGCACAGATCTAGGATCACCTTTTCCTCCACAAGTCATGACCGTAACTATCATGGGGAGAAACACTAAACTGATCTAGGATCAGCTTTTCCTCCACAAGTCATGACCGTAACTATCATGGGGAGAAACACTAAACTGATCTAGGATCAGCTTTTCCTCCACAAGTCATGACCGTA
Organism: Salmo salar; assembly: GCF_965601325.2. NCBI lineage: Eukaryota > Metazoa > Chordata > Actinopteri > Salmoniformes > Salmonidae > Salmo > Salmo salar. Next base: position 15,007,971 of record NC_138294.1, read on the forward strand.
ACTATCATGGGGAGAAACACTAAACTGATCTTGGATCAGTGTCTAGAGGAGACTTTAAGAGGTGCTACTAAAAGGGATATTTTGGGGAGAGATGAGAGGCTGGATGAGAGGAGGAAGAGGACGAGCGGAGCGGGTGTCTTTTAGTTGAGGATGGTGTGTGTGGCTGTGTGTGTGGCTGTGTGTGTGGCTGTGTGTGTGTGTGTGTGTGTTAGATCTGTCATCTGAGTAGATCAAACCCTTTTTTGATCCCTTTTTGATCTGACTGCTGCTCCAATGGGCTGGGTGGCAAAAATACAACCCACTTCATAGGAGGGTTTAAGACTGGATTACTGTGTGTGTGTGTGTGTGTGTGTGTGTTGGGGGCAGTAGCTTTTCCACCCAGATCAGCCTTTCACAGCGCTGAGCTGTGTGTGTTGGGGGTCATAATTTTGGCAATAGCTTTTGCACACTACTCAACGCTGATCTGGGTCGAAAAGCTACTGCCCCCACACACACACACACACACACACACACACACACACACACACACACACACACACACACACACACACACACACACACACACACACACACACCACACACACACACACACACACACACACACACACACACACAGTAATCCAGTGTTAAACCCTCCTATGAAGTGGGTTGTGTTGGAGCAGCAGTCAGCAGAGTGTAATTAATACTGTACAGTTGATGAGGGATTGGCTCTCTGTCCAACTCTCACGGTCTACATTCTGGCAAACTACAGTAGCCTCAAATACCAACCTGGTTTCAGCTCGGTGGGGAATACGTTTCAGAAAGGGTTTGATGTGCCAGCCAGTGGCAGTAAACAGTCCCCGTCACTTGCACGCACGCACACACACACACACACAAGGTAGTCCGTAGTCTTAATCTGGGCGGGATTAAAGATGCCCCCTGCCGTGCTCAGATAAACATCAAATCTGGAAAAATGAAAAGTGCGAATCTGACGGCATTAATCCTCAAACTGCATCTGCAGCAGATTTGTCACACGAGGATTTTGATGTACAGTACTTAGAACATGTGGCGTTAAGCAGCATTGGATGCACCGGTGTAAAAACTTGCTGGGCCATAGGCAGGAGGGCGAGAGTCTGTGCTAGCCTGGTCTATAATGGGCTTCACAGAACATCTTCACCGGCTGTTATCTCAGTACTAGATGTTCTCTCTTTGACAACCTTGAGGTGACTATGGAATATAAGTATGATTGGAACTGAAGTGTAAGACACATTGTAAATAAAGCAAGCCACCAATAAGGCCGAGAACGTCTCATATACCACCCTGTACCCCATATAGTGCACTGTTTCTGACCAGGTCCCTATATTGGGAACAGGGTGTCAGTTGAGATGCAGACGCTAGTGAACACGTCCCCGGTGACACGGCTACAGACTCCTAGAAAATCTAGAAGGACCCCTGGCCCACCTGCAGTCCAGTCAAAGTTCATTAACTGCAATAACTGGGGCCTCGTAGATCGCGTCGCTCGCCTAACGAGGCGACTGAACTCCCAGCCCGGCTGTATCCATGGCAACACATGGAGAAATATCGATGTCAGCGGAGGCTGCTGAGGGGAGGACGGCTCATAATAATGGCTGGAACGGAGCCAATGGAATGGTATCAAACCACGTGTTTGATGTATTTGATGCCATTCCACCTAGTCGGCACCAGCCGTTACCACAAGCCCATCCTCCCCAATTAAGGTGCCACCAACCTCCTGTGGTCGGTGTGTGGAGTGAGTGAGAGAACATGGGGTGTCATTAGCACGTGTGCCTAGCAACACTGAACTGGGGTCCTTATAGTGTTTCACTGATTGGGTATGCCTGAGCAGTATGCCTGTACAGAAATGCTTACTGACCTGTTTTAAATTAGCCTACATACCTAAAAACAGGCTGCCTGGTATAAAAATAAAATAGATTTGATATTTGTTCATCACAAAATATGCCACATAAATATGAGAACCAGAAGGCATGGCTGGCTGAATTCATTAGAGAATATTCCTTTAGAGTATGTATAATCTTATCGCTCCCAAAATACCACTAAACTCTCCAGTACACCAGACAGATTTCAGAAAGGGAACATCTTTCCCTAGTCCCTCCTTTGGGATATTCTGTCCTCATTTCACCAGATAATTCCCTCATCAGGCGAACGTTGAAAAAACATTGGGCTCATGCACGAATGGGCAATCTTGCCGCAGAGCAGGCAGTGACTAAAGCCTGCTGTAACCTACATTTCTCTCACAGCAGAGAAGTGGGTCTCTAAACCACTAAGATGGAGGCCGCCCTCAGACAGACACGTGCAGCCTGAGCCTGGATACAAAACAACACGTCATATTACGCTTTTACTATTACACACGCCGTTTCACTGCTCGGCAAATATTATTATTATTCTAGCCGGTATAGATATAACCATTTAATAACAAAAATAGTACGCAGCCAGATATGTGCAGTCTAGTTTGAATACAAAAACAGCAGGTCAGGCTAAAGTACAGGTTTCAACAGCCAAAATGCCAAAGACTAAATAGCAAGAAAAAACAACTGTATAACTATTTGAAACAGATAGAGGGAGGAGTCAAGCTCGTGATTGACAGCATGCCAGCCCATAGTGCTGCTTTTCAATAGATACAATGCCACAGAACACAAAGAAAAGGCCTGTTCCTGACAGCCTTAACATAGTGGTTTAATGACAGAAAGATGGTCAGGCTACTAGGAGCCAGATGAGGCTGTGTGTCTGGGTACCATGGGAGTCAAGCCCCTCGGGGCTTCACGGTTAGAAGGAGCCCTCTGCCTTGCCGGCTACTCACCACCACACTGTGGTGGAGCCACTAGTGTAGAAAACACACACACAAATACAGAGAGAGTGGCATCTCTTTTGTATACATGGCGGCTCTACACAATAGTGAGAGAACCCCCTGGTAAAGAAGGACTGCAAGGCAACAATGGCTGCCGCGGCGCGGGGGAGAACATAGGGAACGTGGGAGATAAGATGACGAAGGAGCGGTACGATGGATGGAGTGATGAGGGGGGGGGGGTGTGTGTGTGTGTGTGTGTGTGTGTGTGTGTGTGTGTGTGTGTGTGTGTGTGTGTGTGTGTGTGTGTGTGTGTCTCAGACCTGCATGGAACACCACAGTGGTCTTCTTGCATCCCGAGAGGAGTTGGAGATTCCGGAACAATCCTTTGGCTGTCAACTTCACATGGAAGTTAGACAGAGAGAGTCTAGGAGACCATAACATGTCTCTGGTGAGAGATTCCTCTAGTATAGACGTAAAGAAAAAAGGATGGAACAACGAGAGGGAAAGAGAAAAAGAAATCCACTGTCTCTAGTCTTTAGGTAGATACTCCCGGGGAGATAGAGAGAGAGAGAGCTACACCACTCCCAGATAGAGAGAGAGAGAGAGAGCTACACCACTCCCAGATAGAGAGAGAGAGAGAGCTACACCACTCCCAGATAGAGAGAGAGAGAGAGAGAGAGAGAGAGAGCTACACCACTCCCAGAGTAGAGAGAGAGAGAGAGAGAGAGAGCTACACCACTCCCAGATAGAGAGAGAGAGAGAGCTACACCACTCCCAGATAGAGAGAGAGAGAGCTACACCACTCCCAGATAGAGAGAGAGAGAGAGCTACACCACTCCCAGATAGAGAGAGAGAGAGCTACACCACTCCCAGATAGAGAGAGAGAGAGCTACACCACTCCCAGATAGAGAGAGAGAGAGGAGAGAGAGAGAGCTACACCACTCCCAGATAGAGAGAGAGAGCTACACCGCTCCCAGATAGAGAGAGAGCGCTACACCGCTCCCAGATAGAGAGAGAGAGCTACACCACTACCAGATAGAGAGAGAGAGAGCTACACCACTCCCAGATAGAGAGAGAGAAAGAGAGAGAGAGAGAGAGCTACACCACTCCCAGATAGAGAGAGAGAGAGAGCTACACCACTCCCAGATAGAGAGAGAGAGAGCTACACCACTCCCAGATAGAGAGAGAGAGAGAGAGAGAGCTACACCACTCCCAGATAGAGAGAGAGAGAGAGCTACACCACTCCCAGATGAGAGAGAGAGAGAGAGAGAGAGCTACACCACTCCCAGAGAGAGGAGAGAGAGAGAGAGAGAGAGAGAGAGAGCTACACCACTCCGAGAGAGAGAGAGAGAGAGAGAGAGAGAGAGCTACACCACTCCCAGATAGAGAGAGAGAGAGCTACACCACTCCCAGATAGAGAGAGAGAGAGAGCTACACCACTCCCAGATGAGAGAGAGAGAGAGAGAGAGAGAGCTACACCACTCCCAGATAGAGAGAGAGAGAGCTACACCACTCCCAGATAGAGAGAGAGAGAGCTACACCACTCCCAGATAGAGAGAGAGAGAGCTACACCACTCCCAGATAGAGAGAGAGAGAGCTACACCACTCCCAGATAGAGAGAGAGAGAGCTACACCACTCCCAGATAGAGAGAGAGAGAGCTACACCACTCCCAGATAGAGAGAGAGAGAGCTACACCACTCCCAGATAGAGAGAGAGAGAGCTACACCACTCCCAGATAGAGAGAGAGAGAGAGAGCTACACCACTCCCAGATAGATAGAGAGAGCTACACCACTCCCAGAGAGAGAGAGAGAGAGAGAGAGAGCTACACCACTCCCAGATAGAGAGAGAGAGAGAGAGCTACACCACTCCCAGATAGAGGGAGAGAGAGAGCGCTACACCACTCCCAGATAGAGAGAGAGAGCTACACCGCTCCCAGATAGAGAGAGAGCGCTACACCACTCCCAGATAGAGAGAGAGCGCTACACCGCTCCCAGATAGAGAGAGAGCGCTACACCGCTCCCAGATAGAGAGAGAGAGCTACACCACTACCAGATAGAGAGAGAGAGCTACACCACTCCCAGATAGAGAGAGAGAAAGAGAGAGAGCGCTACACCACTCCCAGATAGAGAGAGAGAGAGATAGCTACACCACTCCCAGATAGAGAGAGAGAGAGAGAGAGCGCTACACCACTCCCAGATAGAGATAGAGAGAGAGAGAGAGAGCGAGAGCGCTACACCACTCCCAGATAGAGGGAGAGAGAGAGAGAGCGCTACACCACTCCCAGATAGAGGGAGAGAGAGAGAGAGAGTGCTACACCACTCCCAGATAGAGGGAGAGAGAGAGCGCTACACCACTCCCAGATAGAGGGAGAGAGAGAGAGCGCTACACCACTCCCAGATAGAGGGAGAGAGAGAGAGCGCTACACCACTCCCAGATAGAGGGAGAGAGAGAGAGCGCTACACCACTCCCAGATAGAGGGAGAGAGAGAGAGCGCTACACCACTCCCAGATAGAGGGAGAGAGAGAGAGAGCGCTACACCACTCCCAGATAGAGGGAGAGAGAGAGAGAGCGCTACACCACTCCCAGATAGAGGGAGAGAGAGAGAGAGAGAGAGAGAGCGCTACACCACTCCCAGATAGAGGGAGAGAGAGAGAGAGAGCGCTACACCACTCCCAGATAGAGGGAGAGAGAGAGAGAGCGCTACACCACTCCCAGATAGAGGGAGAGAGAGAGAGAGAGAGCTACACCACTCCAGATAGAGGGAGAGAGAGAGAGCTACACCACTCCCAGATAGAGGGGAGAGAGAGAGAGAGCTACACCACTCCCAGATAGAGGGAGAGAGAGAGAGAGAGCTACACCACTCCCAGATAGAGGGAGAGAGAGAGAGAGAGCTACACCACTCCCAGATAGAGGGAGAGAGAGAGAGAGCTACACCACTCCCAGATAGAGGGAGAGAGCTACACCACTCCAGATAGAGGGAGAGAGCTACACCACTCCCAGATAGAGGGAGAGAGCTACACCACTCCCAGATAGCGGAGAGAGAGAGAGAGAGCTACACCACTCCCAGATAGAGGGAGAGAGAGAGAGAGAGCTACACCACTCCCAGATAGAGGGAGAGAGCTACACCACTCCCAGATAGAGGGAGAGAGCTACACCACTCCCAGATAGAGGGAGAGAGCTACACCACTCCCAGATAGAGGGAGAGAGCTACACCACTCCCAGATAGAGGGAGAGAGCTACACCACTCCCAGATAGAGGGAGAGAGCTACACCACTCCCAGATAGAGGGAGAGAGCTACACCACTCCCAGATAGAGGGAGAGAGAGAGAGCTACACCACTCCCAGATAGAGGGAGAGAGCTACACCACTCCCAGATAGAGGGAGAGAGCTACACCACTCCCAGATAGAGGGAGAGAGAGAGAGCTACACCACTCCCAGATAGAGGGAGAGAGCTACAGGAGCTGTGAATGAGTGCGGGAGCGTAGGGGAAAAAAATACACTCGAGCTGTACTCCCGGCCAATGGAAAACAAGAGAAAATGGCGCCAAAAATAGCATTGTTTTTCTGCCACCTGCAGTAGAAGCAGTAACAGTATGGAGAGATAGTCCAGGTCTAGTCTGTAGTAGAATCCTCAGAGAGAAAGGACGAAATGTAGGCAGAAACGACGATGATGAAGATTATCTCCTCTTCTTCAGAGGATCAGCGGTAGCATGCTATGTCCCCTAGTGATGCCTCACACACACACACTGCCGCAGACACAGACACTGCAACACACACACACACACACACACTGCAGCGTTTGGGACCAATAGGCGTTAGAGGTTCTCTCTCACACACACACACGGTTAGACAAAGCTCACACTCGGCATCTATGTGTATCGCACACTGGTTCTTTCGATAGTACTGTAAAGAAAACACACAGAGAGATGCTGCTAGGGAGGGAGGGAGGGAGGAGGGGAGGAGAGAAGGGAGGAGTGTGCGCAGAGCGGCAACTGGGCGGGAACTGAGAATAATATCTCTCTCTCACTCTCCTTCACTCCCAGGGTGAAGATGTGAGGGGGAGGATGGATGAAGGGATGAAAAGGAGAAGAGAAGGTGGGAGGATGCAGATGGTTCATACCGAGGTTCCAACTGATGGGAGAGCAGAGATAAAGGAGAGAAGAAAAATGTGGATCCTTGAAAGCAGGAGGCCCCACCCCTCTCCATCACTCCTCTCTCTCCCCGCTCCATCACTCTCCCTCCCGTTCCATCACTCTCTCTCCACCCCTCTCTCTCTCTCTTCTATCTCCATCTCTCCCTCTGTGGCAGGTGCTGTGTTAAGCCTATTCACTGGGATGGTGGCGTCTGAAAAGATGCATTTGACACACACAAAACAAACACACACACAAACACACGCCTCAGAATATTGATGAGTGACACTGTTCTACGGGGTGGCTGTACAGGCAGCCTGTGAATGGCTGTCCATTTCCATCATTCAGCTGCTCTTTTCACTGTCTGGAGAATCAGCATGGAATATACACCACAGGGGGTATGGATGATGAGGCACAGATAAACACTGGGCCTTAGAGATGGCTGGGATTCAACGCGACTGACATTCTGTTGGGGGTTTATGAATTGAATTCATGCTAATAGATAGTGATGTTCCAACAACACCTATATAATGGTTTGATAAAACTGGGAGCGTTCGCTAATCAATAATGACAAGATACGCATTGGAGCACATTGGAGGGTGTGGTACTGAATGGGGCATACGATCAAATGTGAGTCAGGGGGTGTCAGTCACATGATGGCACTTCCTCCTCCTCCTCCCCCTGTTATGATGTGGAGGGGAAGGCTAGTGTTAGGACATAGACAAACACACTCTCCAGGATACACTTTCACACTCCACCACCAGGGGGCAGCAACCAGGTCTAGGTGCTGAGCCAAGGCTTGATAAGCACATCAGGTGCTGACAATTAAGGTGATGTCACAGTGGCAGCTTGGGGAACCTACTCGTTTTGTTGAGGGCTTTCATTCGTTTTTTGAGTCTTTAGTTTGGGAAGGCCTTTGGTATTTGCCTTTTTGTACATATTTAGGTTTCAGCACCATCTGAAGAAATAATAATTTGCTTGGACTGGCCGACCCAGAGGTTAAGAGAGACAGAGCTGCCCTGGACCAAGGTAAGGTTGCTCTCCCTTGGCACAGTACATTCAACATCTAGATGCATACGCTGATTTCTCACAAATGCACACATTCATTCAGGTTACAGACCATGTAACTATGTAACTAGGCCTAAGACCCCTAGACATAATGAGTCAGGTTACAGACCATGTAACTATGTAACTAGGCCTAAGACCCCTAGACATAATGAGTCAGGTTACAGACCACGTAACTATGTAACTAGGCCTAAGACCCCTAGACATAACGAGTCAGGTTACAGACCATGTAACTAGGCCTAAGACCCCTAGACATAATGAGTCTGGTTACAGACCACGTAACTATGTAACTAGGCCTAAGACCCCTAGACATAATGAGTCAGGTTACAGACCATGTAACTATGTAACTAGGCCTAAGACCCCTAGACATAACGAGTCAGGTTACAGACCATGTAACTATGTAACTAGGCCTAAGACCCCTAGACATAACGAGTCAGGTTACAGACCATGTAACTATGTAACTAGGCCTAAGACCCCTAGACATAACGAGTCAGGTTACAGACCATGTAACTAGGCCTAAGACCCCTAGACATAATGAGTCTGGTTACAGACCATGTAACTAGGCCTAAGACCCCTAGACATAATGAGTCAGGTTACAGACCATGTAACTATGTAACTAGGCCTAAGACCCCTAGACATAATGAGTCAGGTTACAGACCATGTAACTATGTAACTAGGCCAAAGACCCCTAGACATAACGAGTCAGGTTACAGACCAAGTAACTAGGCCAAAGACCCCTAGACATAATGAGTCAGGTTACAGACCATGTAACTAGGCCTAAGACCCCTAGACATAATGAGTCAGGTTACAGACCATGTAACTAGGCCTAAGACCCCTAGACATAATGAGTCTGGTTACAGACCATGTAACTAGGCCTAAGACCCCTAGACATAATGAGTCAGGTTACAGACCACGTAACTATGTAACTAGGCCAAAGACCCCTAGACATAATGAGTCAGGTTACAGGCCATGTAACTACGTAACTATGTAACTAGGCCAAAGACCCCTAGACATAATGAGTCAGGTTACAGGCCATGTAACTACGTAACTAGGCCTAAGACCCCTAGACATAAGTCTGGTTACAGGCCATGTAACTACGTAACTACGTAACTAGGCCTAAGACCCCTAGACATAAGTCTGGTTACAGGCCATGTAACTACGTAACTACGTAACTAGGCCTAAGACCCCTAGACATAAGTCTGGTTACAGGCCATGTAACTATGTAACTAGGCCAAAGACCCCTAGACTTAGCCAATGCAACAATATTAGTAGGCTAGTTAATGGGTTCGTAACACCCCTCTCCCCTCCACATCCCTCTCTCCTCTGAGGCAGCCGTAGTTTATAGGGACAAGGTCACTCCAGAGAGAAATCTGTGTGAGTGAGTGAGTGAGTGAGAGAGTGAGAGAGTGAGAGAGAGAGATGGAAAGAGAGAGAGAGAAGGCGCGAGAGAGACGGCAGTTGGGTATGGCCATACCCGAGCTCAACATCAACAATTTAAAATAGGGTACTAAAATCCTTCCAATTCCTTTTAAAAGGATAATTCAGTTTAGTGGTGTTAGTGGTCTCAGGGCCACCAGAAAATCTGTGGCAAGTCGGCATTTCGTTTCAAATCAGGTGTGGCAGCGCCACTTTTGATTTATACTGAACAAAAATATAAACGCAACATGCGTGGTTACATATGGTCTGCAGTTTTTAGTCCGGTTGGATGTACTGCCAAATTCTCGAAAATGACGTTGGAGGAGGCTTATGGTAGAGAAATTAACATTCAATTATCTGCTCTGGTGGACATTCCTGCAGTCAGCATGCCAATTGTCTGCTCCTTCAAAACATGAGATCTGTGGCATTGTGTTGTGTGACAAAACTGCACATTCTAGAGTGGCCTTTTATTGTCCCCAGCACAAGCAGCACCTATGTAATGATCATGCTGTTTAATCAGCTTCTTGATATGCCACAACTGTCAGGTGGATGGATGATCTTGGCAAAGGAGAAATGCTCACAAACAGGGACGTAAACACATTTGTGCCAAAAAAATGGAGAGAAATAAGCTTTGCTTTTGTGAGTATGGAACATTTCTGGGATCTTTAATTTCAGCTCATGGGACCAAAACAACATGTTGAATTTATATGTTTGTTCAGTGTAGTTTAATAGCAAAGTGCTGTTTTTTAGACCCATTTGCCTCATGATTTCTCAACTCAACACTTCTCTGTCCTTCATATCAGAGTTCAGCTACAGCGCTTTACGTGTCTCGACCAATCAGATTCACAGAAATCGCAGGTCGCACGGGCCGAGCACAGCGCACAAAGCTCAAGGGGCTCTCTCTACTTTCCTCTGGTATTTAGCAAGCGAGATAAAACATCACTTCCCACACAAGCAAAAACAGTTACATAAATGTAGCAGCCTAAACACCAGCCATCTGACATGCTGTATTGCATGGAAATGAGACTCTTTTCCAGTCGGATCAACTGTAGACTAGGCTACTAACAACAACAGCTGCATAGTCTAGCCTACTATGCACCCTGTTCCTCTGGCCAGGGTAAACGATGCGGTAACACTGTGTATTTATAGCCCATTTGTTCGTGAGGAAATGTGAATGGGATCAAATTTGGTTTATATTCAAAATTGGTCTGACTAGGCTATCTAGACTTTTTCCAATCCAAAATGATTAACTGGAATGAATCAATAAACACAATAGCTGACAGACTGTGATTTGTCATTAGGCCTACAGTTGCATAGGGCAGACTATACGCAACCTGCATGAAGCAAGCTCAGCCCTGTGAGTTTTATTGTCCAATCATGTCGCTTCTCTGTGTCTGTGTATAGGAAACCAACATAGTTCTGCTTTAAAATATAATTCATATGAACAAGTACAAAGTTGCTGAAGTTTGACAGGGTTTTCATCCTCCTCAAGGCCAGGAGTTTTCCAGGAATGTTTTAAAACCCTGTGACTTGATTAGAAATACTCTGGTCCCATCATAGCCCATATGAATCCTTTTTACATCATATTAATCACGTCATACTGTAAAAGGTCCAGAGTTTTACCTGGTTAGGCTACCAGATCAGGAAAAACTACGTACCACACCACACTGGGACCTGTGGTGCCACCTCTGAGCAGTCTGACTTTAGGACCATACAGACGCCTCGGAGCGGAAGGGAAGGCAGTAAATAAGCTTCAACTCCTTGTCACTTTGCCATACCATACCCATTTCGCTAAAATGACACCCCTGAAATGCATGGTCCTGTATCCAACAATGTGACAGAACTAACAAAAACAGTATTTTAGTTTGACAAATGAGAAGAATCTCCAAGTGGTCACTTCATGTAAGAGCCCCACTTGAGAAATATGTCCTGAGCTACGAGGCAAGACAACTCAGCCCTGAAGTATAAATAGTCCCATAGCAGCGCTGCACTGATCCAATATCTAAACTTAGGCAGCGGGCAACAGAATGAATAAAGTGTCTTATAAAAGAAAACTGAATACAGGCATCTTGCCAGACAGCTTCAACAGCCATTGTAACCGCTGGCCTGTAAAGCCATTGTTTTGTGTGTGTGTGGTGTGTGTGTGTGTGTGTGTGTGTGTGTGTGTGTGTAATACTGTGTGTGTGTGGTGGTATGCCGATGGGGGTGACAGCATGTCTGCAACTGGTGGCTCCCCACAAACCCCCAGTGGGAGTTCCTGACGCAACCGCAGCAGAGAGGCAGCCAGGCGCCGAGGCCTAGCCCAATCAAGACCAGCCCAGGCTGGGGGAAGGGACTAACCACAGACCCATGCTTGACCAGGCCTCCAGGAACACATCCACACTTCACAAAGCCTCTGTGAGATGGCCTAAATATGTTAACTAAAAACACTGTACTTTCTGCTTTTTAAAAGACTGATTTGGGATCAGCAATCGCAAACTCAAATCTAACCTCAACTCTTATGAGCTGAGCAACAAAAACTAATCTGAGACCTGTTGATAGGAGCACATTCGGACCACATGTCCTTAGTTGTGGCATTGTTGCCAACTGCCAACAGTAGAGACCGCAGGACAAATGGCCCTAGTGTCAACACATTACATTGGACTCAACAAACGACTGCCCTATTCTTCTCCTGACTCACCACACGGTGCCAACCTGCCAGTTAAAATAGATGGGCATCGTCATATTAGAGCACACATGTCCACAACAACGCACAGTCAAAGGTGAGAGAAGTATTTGAAGCGACGCCAGGGCACTGCTGACGTGGCCGTCCGTCATCTGTGACGAGCCTGGATCCAACGGTGCTGTTTTACCATGCGTGCACACAGGGTCTGTGTGTGACAGAGGCAACAGTTTAGCCTAGTTTCACTCCAAGGGATTTCCATCAGTCCCCTGTATCCCTATAATGACAGGAAGTGTTCGGGACGCCATTCTTTGTGTGTTTGTTTACCCTTGTCACGAGCTTGTGAGCTCCGAGCTAGTCAGCCAGAACGCACAACCCAAACGCTCCTAATGATCCACACACACATGGGAATGCTTTCCAAATCGCTAACACGTTTTTACATTCTTCTATTTATAATTTCCTCCCTCTTATCTCCCCAATTAAGCTATAGACATCCATAACTGTGTTTTAAATAGAAAACCTTTGAACTAAACACAGTGACTTAAAACCAGTGGTGGAAAAAGTATCCAATTGTCATACTTGAGTAAAAGTAAAGATACCTTAATAGAAAATGCCTCAAGTAAAAGTGAAAGTCACCCAGTAAAATACTACTTGAGTAAAAGTCTAAATGTATTTGGTTTTAAATATACTTAAGAATCAAATGTAATTGCTCAAATGTACTTAAGTATCAAAAGTAAAAGTATAAATCATTTCAAATTCCGTATATTAAGCAAACCTTTTTACAGATAGCAAGGGGCACACTCCAACACTCAGACATAATTTACAAACAAAGCATTTGTGTTTAGTGAATCCGCCAGATCAGGTATTAGGGATGTTCTCTTGATAAGTGTGTGAATTGGACTATTTTCCTGTCCTGCTAAGCATTCAAAATGTAACAAGTCCTTTTGGGTGTCAGGGAAACTGCATGGAGTAAAAAGTACATTATTTTCTTTAGAAATGTAGTGAAGTAAAAGTAATAGTTGTCAAAAATGTTAACTATAAAGTACAGATACCAAAACAATTCTTAAGTAATACTTGAACGTTTTTTTACCTAAGTACTTTACACCACCAGTCAAAAGTTTGGAAACACCTACTAATCCCAGGGTTTTTCTTAATTTTTACTATTTTCTACAATATAGAATAATAGTGAAGACATCAAAACTATGAAATAACACATATGGAATCACTTAGTTACCAAACAAGTGTTAAAAAACCTCTTAAGGATCCATCCCTTTTTTTTCAATTTTCGCCTAGAATTACGTACCCTAATCTAACTGCTTGTAGCTCTGGACCTGAAGCAAGAATTTTTTTGATACAATTTGAAAGGAAACACTTTGAAGTTTGTAGAAATGTGAAATTAATGTAGGAGAATAACACAGTAGATCTGGTAAAAGATAATACAAAGAAAAAAACATGCGCTTTTATTTTTTTACCATCATATTTGAAATGCAAGAGAAAAGGCCATAATGTATTACTCCACCCAGGTATAATTTAGACTTTGGCCACTAGATGGCAGCAGTGTATGTGCAAAGTTTTAGACTGATCCAATGAACCATTGCATTTCTGTTCAAGACTGCCCAAATGGTTCATTAATATATTTTCAAGTTCATAATTGTGCACTCTCCTCAAACAATAGCATGGTATTATTTCACTGTAATAGCTACTGTAAATTGGTCAGTGGAGTTAGATTAACAAGAATTTAAAGCTTTCTGCCCATATCAGATATGTCTGTCCTGGGAAATGTTCATGTAACTCATAACCTCATGCTAATCACATTAACCTACGTTAGCTTAACCGTCCCGTGGGGGACACACCGGTCCTGTAGAGTTTAAACAAAAATATATAGATATTTATACTTCAGATTCTTCAAAGTAGCTACCCTTTGCCTTGTTGACAGCTTTGGCATTCTCTCAACCAGCTTCATGAGGTAGTCACCTGGAATGCGTTTCAATTAACAGGTGTACCCTGTTAAAAGTTCATTTGTAAAATGTATTTCCTTCTTAATCCATTTGAGCCAAACAGTTGTGTGGTGACAAGGTAGGGGTGGTATACAGAAGATGGCCCTGTTTGGTAAAAGAACAAGTATATATTATGGCAAGAACAGCTTAAATAAGCAAAGAGAAACGACAGTCCATCATTACTTTAAGATATGAAGGTCAGTCAATGCGGAAAATGTCAAGAACTTTGACATTTTCTTCAAGTGCATTTGCAAAAACCATCAAGCGCTATGATGAAACTGGCTCTCATGAGGACCGGAAAGGAAGACCCAGAGTTACCTCTGCTGCAGAGGATAAGTTCATTAGAGTTACCAGCCTCAGAAATTGCAGCCAAATAAATGCTACAGAGTTCAAGTAACAGACACACCTCAACATCAACTGTTCAGAGGAGACTGCGTGAATCAGGTCTTCATGGTCCAATTGTTGCAAAGAAACTACTACTAAACGATACCAATGAGAAGAAGAGCCTTGCTTGGGCCAAGAAACACGAGAAATGGACATTAGACTGGCGGAAATTTGTCCTTTGGTCTGATGAGTCCAAATGTGAGATTTTTGGTTCCAACTGCCACGTCTTTCTGAGATGCAGAGTAGGTGAACAGATGATCTGCGCATGTGTAGTTCCCACCGTGAAGCATGAAGGAGGAGGTGTGATGGTGCTTTGCTGGTGACACTGTCTGGGATTTATTTAGAATTCAAGGCACACTTAATCTGGATGGCTACCACAGAATTCTGCAGCGATACACTATCCCATCTGGTTTGCACTTAGTGGGACTATCATTTGTTTTTCAACAGGACAATGATCCAACACAACTCCAGTCTGTGTAAGGGCTATTTGACCAAGAAGGAGAGTGATGGAGTGCTGCATCAGATGACCTGGCCTCCATAATCACCCAACCTCAACCCAATTGAGATGGTTTGGGATGAGCTAGACCACAGAGTGAAGGAAAAGCAGCCAACAAGTGCTCAACATATGTGGAAACTTCTTCAAAACTGTTGCAAAAACATTCCAGGTGAAGCTGGTTGAGAGAATGACAAGAGTGTGCAAAGCTGTCATCAAGGCAAAGTGTGGCTATTTTGAAGAATCTAAAATAAATTTGTTTAAAAAAGATGTTGGTTGTTGTGAGCTCCGAGCTAGTCAGCCAGCCAGAATGTTGGTTACTACATGATTCCATATGTGTAATTTCATAATTTTGATGTCTTCACTATTATTCTACAATGTAGAAAATAGTACAAATAAAGAAAAACCCTTGAATGAGTAGGTGTGTCCAAACTGACAGGTACTGTATATATAATTATAGCTGTGTTGTGGATGAATTTACTTCTGCCAGATGCCTGTTATGAAGTTTTTACACTGAAGAACATTGCGCTCCATTTTTGCCCTTTGAAGACCATTTAAAAAGCTTACAAAACTTCAAAAACGAAAGTAAAAAAACTTCAAGGCTACTTCCTGGAAAATGACGCGTCACTTTCATACTGTATATTGAGGCCATTCGGACACAAACATTTTTCTAAATAAGCTGTCATGGATCCTTCTGACATTTAAGGAAAATGCAAAGCTGAAAACCTTAACAGGTTGCGGGACGGAATGTTCCAAGTCTAGTTTTACACAAATCCAGTGTGTGATGATGCTGGAGCGCTACCATGGTAACTGGGGGCCTACACTCTCCTTTGGTGTGGGTGCTAAAGTATAACTGGTGTGTGTAGGTTTGCTCACAATTCAACAATAACCATGACACCTGTATGGGTGACAATCATATTGCCCTCAGTCTCTTTTTCAGAGACACTATACTAAATTATAAACTGGGTGGTTCGAGCCCTGAATGCTGATTGGCTGACAGCCGTTGTATATAAGACCATATACAACGGATATGATAAAACAGTTATTTTTAACTGTTCTAATTACGTTGGTAACCAGTTTATAACAGCAATAAGGCACCTCAGGGGTTTGTGGTATATGGCCAATATACCACGGCTAAGGGCTGTGTCCAGGCACTCCACCGTGGTATATTGGCCATATACAACACCCCCTCGGGCCTTATTGCTTAAATATACTTCAAGATTCTTGTCTCTAGTGCCTTCTAAGCAACCCTAACCGTTACGTAGAAAAACACTAAACACTAGCAAACTGAACCCAGGCACAAAACCCAAACCCAACACCAAAACGTTCAAACAGAACTCTACCTGTGGCAGCAGCTGTGGGGCGGTTGAATCTGGCCGAGCCGGCCCTCTGAAGGGGGTTCTGGGCCTGCTTGCCTGCTACCTGGCTGGTCACCGCTGGAGTCTTCAGCCCTATGGTAGAGAAATAGTGAAACACCTTGTCAACAGTCAGACTAAACCTAACTGTAGCCTTGTAGCAGAGACTACCAGGTTATAGGGCTAGTGTGGTTTTAGGAAGTAGTATCTGTGTAGTAGTGGAGCTTGGGTCTTGAAGGAGAGCTCAGAGATTTAGCCTCTGTGTCCACCTACTACAGGGTACAAGCTGAGGGTGGATAAATAAACACCTCATAATCACCTGGGCCCAGTTCATCAAAATGTTATCTGGATTTACTCTATTGGATAGGATTAATTCTATAGAAATAGAATTAACAGAACAGAAGAATCATTGACTTGAATGAGGACTCCCGTTCTATTAATTATATTTCTATGCATTTAATCCTATCCGATTGAGGAAATCCAGATAGATAACTGGGCCCTACTCAATGGGAATCGGAGGATGATGGGTCATTTGAGCCACAGGGTTGGAAAACGATTATGTTAAAATAGAAATTTTAGAAATGAGATATAGTTAGATAATCACAAATCAGCTAGTCTGTTGATATGCAGGTAGCCTAGTGGTTAGAGCGTTGGGCCTGTAAACGAAAGGTTGCTGGATTGAATCCCCAAGCTCACAAGGTAAAAATCTGTCATTCTGCCCCTGAGCAAGGCAGTTAGCCCACTGTTCCCCGGGCGCCGAAGACGTGGATGTCAATTATGGCAGACCCCCCCCCCCCCCGCACCTCTCTGATTCAGAGGGGTTGTGTTAAATGCGGAAAACTGACTAGGTATCCCCCTTTATATGGTTTGGTATTTTACAATATAGTGGGACAAAAGGTCTAGATATTTGTGGGAATTAAGTATTCTACCTCGGCGGTGAGTCATTGCAGTGTGTGTGAGAGAAAGAGAGTGTGTGTGAGTCAAAGTTATAGTTGAATTAAGAAAACTGAAACCAATGAGAAAAATCAGACTGACCTAGATACAATGGAATAAACCATCTTGATGCTCATATGTTTACACTTCAACCCAGCAGAAATCCACAGGGAAAATCAACTAGCATACCGACTACTGTATCCATTAACTGTCAGTGGTCACTGCTGCCATGGCAACATGACGTCTCTACAGCAGATGTACTGTACTCCATCTACCCCAAGATAATATTACTCATATCCTGTGGGCCCTTCCAGAGGCCATAGAAATAAACAGAGATTCTATCTAACCAATATGAGGGAGCGCTATATTCATTGACACACATTATAGTGGAGATAAAGTTTATAAATGAACCAATCAGCATTCAGGATTAGACCCACCCGTTGTTTAATCATTGACACACACAGGGACTGTGGTTGGGATTAGACCCACCCGTTGTATAGTCATTGACACACACAGGGACTGAGGTTGGGATTAGACCCACACGTTGTATAATCATTGACACACACAGGGACTGAGGTCGGTTGATAATACAATCCTGGTTCTGTAATATTCCAATCTATGTGGTTCTGTTGGAACAACACACTGGGTCTAATCAGAAGAAACCAACACATTTGAATACAAATATGTCCATATTTTAGCTAAAAGATATTCAAGTCAAGGAGAGGGTGTGGTGTGCAAATCAAAAGCACCAGAGGAGACATCATCATCTGGGTTAAATAAGACTAGTCCATCTGATCCTGATCAGAGAAACACATCACAGAGAGGGAAACTGGGTTAAATAAGACTAGTCCATCTGATCCTGATCAGAGAAACGCATCACAGAGAGGGAAACTGGGTTAAATAAGACTAGTCCATCTGATCCTGATCAGAGAAACGCATCACAGAGAGGGAAACTGGGTTAAATAAGACTAGTCCATCTGATCCTGATCAGAGAAACGCATCACAGAGAGGGAAACTGGGTTAAATAAGACTAGTCCATCTGATCCTGATCAGAGAAACACATCACAGAGAGGGAAACTGGGTTAAATAAGACTAGTCCATCTGATCCTGATCAGAGAAACGCATCACAGAGAGGGAAACTGGGTTAAATAAGACTAGTCCATCTGATCCTGATCAGAGAAACGCATCACAGAGAGGGAAACTGGGTTAAATAAGACTAGTCCATCTGATCCTGATCAGAGAAACGCATCACAGAGAGGGAAACTGGGTTAAATAAGACTAGTCCATCTGATCCTGATCAGAGAAACGCATCACAGAGAGGGAAACTGGGTTAAATAAGACTAGTCCATCTGATCCTGATCAGAGAAACGCATCACAGAGAGGGAAACTGGGTTAAATAAGACTAGTCCATCTGATCCTGATCAGAGGAACGCATCACAGAGAGGGAAACTGACTCATTAGTGAAACTGGCTAGTGATGGTGAGCATGTTTAGACACGTCTGCACATGTTTAAATGCTAACTATGCTTAGACCATCAAAACTAAAGTGATAGGCTTCAAAATCAAAAGGTTAGTGAGTGAAAGTAAGTATACACCAAGGATATGCGAAAGTATTGTGTGTGTGTGTGTGTGTGTGTGTGTGTGTGTGTGTGTGTGTGTGTGTGTGTGTGTGTGTGTGTTCACCTGTTGCGGTGCTTCTCCCTGGTAGTGAGGGGGCTCTGGTTCGGAACCCCAGTGGCCTGGTAGTGGTGGGGGCCTTAATCGACCCCTGGCTTCCCCCTGGAGCTGTAGGCTGGCTGGGCCTCTCATCTGGCTTACAGCCCCCCACCACTGGAGCTGGGACTAGGACAGAGAAAGACAGGGATGATCAGTTAATACTAGAATTAAGAACAAACTAATACAAATATAGTCTACTAACCACTTGGAAATAGACTGGAACTCATTCAAACCTCACTCAACTACATTGGGTTTAGTTGAGTTGTTCAATACTCAAAGATGATTGGCTCGCACGTGCAACTTCAGCACACACAACATTCTATAATAGAATTGTGTTACTTGACGTGTATCTTTTTTGACACGGAAAGACCCAAACGGCGCTCCATACTTCAATACTGAAAGATGATAGTTCTACAGTATCAAAACTGAAATGGTCTCCGTTGTGAATAGGCGTGTGTGGGCACATAGCGAACCTCTCACTGCCCAAACGTAAAAAAGAATGAACGCTGTTTACATGGCATAATTCCCCTCGTTAAGCTAAATGCACATAACACCAATTACCTACCAAAAAGGGGAATAATCTCTGGTCCTAATTATCTACATGATTGCAATCAGACTACTGATTACGAATGTCTCAAAACGCTGCATAAACAATATTATCTGCATTAGCGACAGCCGCCTGTAGCACAATTAGAGCAACGGGAAACGAGTATGTTGATGTAGTTAAGGCGCAATGGTAGATTGATTTGAGTGATCACTGTGTGTGTGTGTGTGTGATTAGTTCCTCTGTAAACAGAGGCGACGCGTCGCCATAGCAACAGTATCTTGGTCGTCATCCGATCACCATGACAACAGTAGCCATAGGTCTTCTACCTCGGCGCTGAGTCATTGCAGTGTGAGAGCGAGAAAGAGAGAGAGAGCGTGTGAAAGTGTGCATGTGTGGAGAGAGCGCGAGTGTGAGAAGAGTGCATGAGAGCCAGGAGAGCGATGGAGAGGAGAGCGATGGAGAGGAGAGCGATGGAG
Organism: Salmo salar; assembly: GCF_965601325.2. Classification (NCBI taxonomy): domain Eukaryota; kingdom Metazoa; phylum Chordata; class Actinopteri; order Salmoniformes; family Salmonidae; genus Salmo; species Salmo salar. The sequence goes on from NC_138294.1 coordinate 15,027,947, forward strand.
AGGAGAGCGATGGAGAGGAGAGCGATGGAGAGGAGAGCAAGAAGCAAAGAGTCTCTTTTCTCTACTGTTCTGCCACTAAAGGAATTCCAGCTTTCAAAGAAATTCCTACAGCAGGTCTCATCCATGTCTTCATCTCTCTTTGTCATCCCCCCTTTCCCCTCCTCCCCATTCCCCTCCTCTTTCTCTTCAACAGAGTGGTGGCTGTACTGTAGCGAACAAAGACAGCCATTGACCACCTATCCCCATTTAGACCAAGTCACACAGGGAGGTCATGTGATGCTGTTGATAGTATTATTCAGACGCATCACATCAAACCAACAGAATACTGGGCTATCATATGAAACTATTAGATAGTAAAAGAAACCTCACTCTCAGCGTGTTGGGTGTTCATTTCCATATAGATTTCCTGATAAACTGAGATACAGCAGCTGTACATGATCCAGTATTGAGTGGTTCAGGGTAGCAAGCCAACACTGTGGTGGAGCTGATGAACACCTCTAGGGACATTACATCAGTCCTGACAGCAGACTACAGCAGGTCTCTACTATAAGCATGTAGACTTTCTGGAAACGGATATTTACTCCCTGAAATGAGTTAAATACATGTGTATGAGTAAGAGTCAGCTCTCACCCTCCTCCACTCACACCTCCATCTTCCCCAACACACAACCACCCTCCTCCTCCACCTCTCCAGCAGCTACAGTAGATATAGAGAGGAGGACCAGATGTAATCCAGAGGTTTATGATGCCGTCCAGACAAAGCCCCCTGGATATGTGGGTCGGGAGAGTACCTTGTCCGCCTCTCTGATCACACACACACACACACACACACACACACACACACACACACACACACACACACACACACACACACACACACACACACACACACACACACACACACACACACACACACACACACACACACACACACACACACACACACACACACACACACACACACACACACACACACACACCCTGGGCAGATGTGAACTCTGACCTCGATGGCGAAAGCAGGAATGCCACATGGACATTCTCTTCAGAGTCAAACGGCAGGGGAGACTGATGGAATTGTCACGGGAGGTCAGAAGAGAGTGTGTGTGTGTCTGAGAGAGCTAGTGGCAAGAGGAGGATGTGAATCACCAGCAACAGGAAGACCACACCAATGAAAACCACCAGTGTGTTTGTGTGAAGGCCTTCTGTGGTTCCCGCAATGTAGGAAGAATAACTCGGCACACACAGTCTCACACACACGCAGTCTCACGTTTGCTGGAGGCTGCTGGAGATCCATTACTCTCACTGGCGGCGCTGCCCAGAGAAGAGGAGCTAAGGCTTGTGGGTAGGTTCTTCACGGGCAGTTTGGACGCAGCGGCGGCAGCCGAAGGCCGAGCAGGACCTAACCCCTGGTTGACGGATGGCTTTGGGTTAGAGGTCACCACAGTAGGCCCAGGCAATCCCGAGGGTCTGTCTGTGACACGTGGCTTGGGGATACCTGGGAAATGTAGGAAAGGACCAAAAGGGTTCATCAGTTTCAGGTATTGGGAGAAGTAGTCACGTCTGTATCAGTAAATGAATCAATGTCCATAATATTAATATGTCAGTACACGGAAAATTCTAACATAAGATATCAGTATCATATCAATTCAAAAGATCAGGGGCAGTATTTATAAGAATGCTGATTTAGGATCAGTTTTGCCTTTAAGATCAAAGCTTTCTCAGCATCTGCAGAACACATACATACTGACTAGTGGTTTGTGTGTATAAACATGCCCTACTAGAAGATAAATATGTATCTAGTGACACAGCTGAGCTAGCAGAGGAAGGATGAATAGGAGAGAGAGACAGAGAGAGCGAGACAGACACAGAGAGACAGACACAGAGAGACAGAGAGAGAGAGAGAGAGAGAGAGAGAGAGAGAGAGAGAGAGAGAGAGAGAGAGAGAGAGAGAGAGAGAGAGAGGGAGAGACAGGAGAGAGAGAGAGAGACAGGGAGAGAGAGAGAGGGAGAGAGAGAGAGAGAGAGAGAGACAGGGAGAGAGGGAGAGACAGGGAGAGAGAGAGAGAGAGAGAGAGAGAGAGAGAGAGAGACAGGGAGAGACAGGGAGAGAGAGAGAGAGAGACGGGAGAGGAGAGAGAGAGAGAGACAGGGAGAGACAGAGAGACAGGGAGAGAGCGAACCCCCCCTGGCACTGCGTACATACAGAGAGGCGTGTAGAGAAGTGCCCATATCAGCACAAAGTAAGTAGACATACTGTAGGGTGGTGACATTGATGGATCAGCAAGTTTTAGACAAGCTCTCTCTCTCACACACACACAGGTTAGGGTGCAGAGATTTGGCTCCAGTGTGAGGTGAATGAGGTTTGTGACCTCCAGTCAAAGGTTCTGAAATAGAACAGGGTTGGTCTTTCACAGAGACAGGGGTTATGTTCCTATTGGCTGGCCCCTGTAGCGTTGCTGAATACCATGTAGTGACTGGGCCGCGTCTCCTTAACATAATAAACTGCGGTGACGCTAACAGCACTGTCTAATAACATGATATGAACTATCTGGATACATGGCTAGTCTTACACCTCAGAGCAGACCTGGGCCATGTTCAGTGGGCCACAACGTAACAACACATGTGGCGACACGTGCCTAGTTAAATAAAGGTTAAATTAAAAAAAATGTAAACACGGAAACTAAATTCTTAGTCTTATGGTACAAGTTAATTAAGTACTTTCCCGTTTCACTCTGTTTCAAATAGTTTCTACTAGCTGATATTGAACAGGACCCTGGATCATAAAGGCTATTCCAGATACTTTCAAATACTTGAGCTGCGTTTGGATTTAGCGCCCACACAAGATGAGTCACACGCACAACGCTAATACTTTCTGACATATTCATTTGACCAATGTCTGGTACAATGTCTGTCAATGACCCACGGAGCCTAATGCTGTAGTTTAAATTGACCCAGGTCTGGTAACCCCTGGGCTGTTCTCTAGGGGAGGGGGAGGGCTTGGTGGGGACTAACACATCCTCCTCCTCCACTCCTCCTTTCCTTTTTCTTTTTTCCAGTACTTAATCAAAACATGCTTCCCTATCAGTAGGAACACCTCCCCAAGGACCTATGGCTCTTTCCTTTTCACACCACTGCCCTGTGTGTGTGTGTGTGTGTGTGTGTGTGTGTGTGTGTGTGTGTGTGTGTGTGTGTGTGTGTGTGTGTGTGATGTGTGTGTGTGTGTGTGTGTGTGAGAGAGAGAGACAATAGCAGAGATGTTGTTTGTGCGTGTCAAAACTCAAGGATGTGTACATGTGTATCCAGGACAACGCCCTGAGTGGACCTGTGGGTTTCGCCACCGTCGGCTTTGCTCATCAGAGACAGGAAAGAGAGGAAGAGCACTGCTGTGTAGAGATTAGTAGTAGGATAACAATGATCTACTGTATGGTCAGTTTGACGGTTTCCCTCATGATGGTCAGGGTTAGGACTGGAGCAGGGCAAGCTGGTCCTGGATCTGTGTGTACAGGAAACGTCTAGCTCAAGCTGTTGGATAGTTCAGTAACACCACTGAATAGACCTCCTGTGTACCGTTTTAATTACTGCAGTACCACCAAAATAGCCCTTTGGTATACTGAGTGTATAATACAGTATGTATTAGCTGTCAAACATTAGGAACACCTTCCAAATATTGAGTTGCCCTTTTGCCCTCAGAACAGCCTCGATTCGTCCTCTACAGTACAAGGTGTTGAAAGTGTTTCACAGAGATGCTGGCCCATGTTGAGTCCAATGCTTCCCACAGTTGTGTCAAGTTGGCTGGATGTCCTTTGGGTGTTGGACCATTCTTGATACATACGAGAAAACTTTAGAGAGTGAAAAACCCAGCATCGCTGCAGTTCTTGATACAAACCAGTGTGCCTGGCACCTACTACGATACCCCGTTCAAAGGCACTTAAATATTTTGTCTTGCCCATTCACCCTCTGAATGGCACACATACACAATCCATGTCTCAAGGCTTAAAAATCCTTCTTCATCTACACTGATTGAAGTGGATTTAACAAGTGACATCAATAACGGATCATAGCTTTCACCTGGATTCACCTGGTCAGCCTACGTCATGGAAAGAGCATAATGTTTTGTACACTCAGTGTATAATTGAGAACTTATAGCTGTGTTGATTGCCTGAATGTCTTAGGAAGATACACATATACATGTTTATGTTACCTAGGCAACATTAGGAGTTGTGTGTTCACCTTGCGGTGAGTGTTTACAACAAGGTAAGAATGAACACAAGAACAAGCATGTCGTTGAACACAAGCATGTTGCCTCAGTAACCACATAAGACATTAGGCCAAGCACGCCTCCAACTCAATCATCAAGTTTGGAGACGACACAACAGTAGTGGGCTTGATTACCAACAACGACGAGACCGGTGAGGGCTCTGGGAGAGTGGTGCCAGCAAAATAACCTCTCACTCAACAAAACAACAAAGGAGATGACCGTGGACTTCAGGAAACAGCAGAGGGAGCACCCCCATATCCACATCGAATGGACCGCAGTGGAGAAGGTGGAAAGATTCAAGTTCCTGGGCGTACTCATCACTGACCAACTGAAATGGTCCACCCACACAGACAATGTGGTGAAGATAAAGCAACATCGCCTCTTCAACCTCAGGAGGCTGAAAAAAATTTGGCTTGGCACCTAAAATCCTCTCAAACTTTTACAGATGCAGAATTGAGAGCATCCTGTCAGGCTGTATCACCTCCTGGTACGGCAATGTTCTTTACACCAAACCAACTGGCAGTGTGGTGCCAGGACAACAACCTCTCCCTCAATGTGAGCAAGACAAAGGAGCTGATTGTGGACTACAGGAAAAGACGGGCTAAACAGGCCCCCATGAACATCGATGGGGCTGTAGTGGAGCGGGTCGAGTGTTTCAAGATCCTTGGTGTCCACATCACTAACAAACTATCATGGTCCAAACACACCAAGACAGTTGTGAAGAGGGCACGACAAAACCTTTTCCCCCTCAGGAGACTGAAAAGATTTGACATGAGTCCCCAGATCCTCAAAAAGTTCTACAGTTGCACCATCGAGAGCATCCTGACCGGTTGCATCACTGCCTGGTATGGAAACTGCTTGGCATCTGAACGTAAGGCGCTACAGAGGGTAGTGCAAATGGCCCAGTACATCCCTGGGGCCAAGCTTCCTGCAATCCAGGACCTATAATAGGCGGTGTCAGAGGAAAGCCCATAAAATTGTCAGAGACTCCAGTCACCCAAGTTAGACTGTTTTCTCTGCTACCGCACGGCAAGCGGTACCGGAGCACCAAGTCTAGGACCAAAAGGCTCCTCAACAGCTTCTACCCCCAAGCCATAAGACTGCTGAACAATTAATCAAATGGCCACCGGACTATTACATTGAACCCCCCCTACCCGTTGTCTACCTACCCGTTCCAAGTGGAAAAACACTCTACTTTCTTTTTTCAGACAGAAATAACACCATTCTCCATTCACTGTCATTTACAACTTGATAAGAGCTATTTATAAGAGCTAGGTAAATGAGTCATCCGTTTGGGTCAGGGGATTGTAAATATAAATGACTTGTTTTAGATCTATTTTACATTATATTCGCTGGAGACAAACGTTAAACCAGTCACTTGGCAGCAACCTGAAGCATTATCAACAAATCAACTTTCCCACAGTTAAGTTTATGAAATGCTTTGGCATTATTCCGAATTTTAATTGTACCGCATTTTAACTCGCAGGGATGGTTACTCTCGAATGTCTTAATTATAGGCTACCCCGACTTTCTCTGTTTTCTATTTCTATCATGTTAAATATTAGCCACTATCAGTATCTGTCACGTTCGTCATAATAATGATGGTCGGACCAAGGCGCAGCGTGAGTAGCATTCCACATAATTTACTATAAAGTGAAGCTTTATGCAAATACAAAAAACAAATAAAGAATAAACGAACCGTGACTACAATTTAAAGCAAACAAGCAACTAAACATAAACAAACAATACCCCATAACCCACAGGTGGAAAGAATTCTACTTAAGTATGATCCCCAATTAGAGACAATGATTACCAGCTGCCTCTAATTGGGAATCATACAAATCACCAACATAAAAATCAAACCTAGAACCCCACATAGAAAATATAAACTAGAACAAACCCCTAGTCATGTCCTGACCTACTCTACCATAGAAAATAAAGGCTTTCTATGGTCAGGACGTGACAGTATCGACCGTCAGTAGACCTAATAACCACACATATTCAACCGCCAATTTACTGTTAGTTCCCTTCAGGTGGTATAGTCTATATTATCATTCCATTTAATTCCATTGTTTAGTTTACATTCATTTTCTTCCTCTGTAAACGCCGTCACGTCCGTATGGTTGCTGAGGATCATTAGTTTCAGTTGATCAAATTTATGAATATTTTTTTTACATGTAGGCTAAGTAAACTGTTATGGAGTGGAGTGCAGGCCAAGCCGTAACAGTTAGAACCGGATGGTTAGTGGAGGCTATAGGTGAGGGTATAGCCTACTATTGTACATTATTCTCCCTTGTTATAACTCTATGGACACTAATCATGCAACATTACCATGGGTTGACAAACTGAAGGTGGCAATTTTCAGGATGAATCAAACCACAGTATTTTTGATTAAAGGCTCTCCAAACCTGTTTTATGACTCAAATACTTTCTTAACCCTAAATAATTGACAAAATCAGACTATTTTTAAAATCTGCCAATTGGTGCTAAAACGGGGTGGCAGGTAGCCTAACGATTAAGAGCGTTGGGCCATTAACCGAAAGGTCGCTGGTTCAAGTCCCCGTCCAGACTATGTGAAAAATCTGCCGACGTGCCATTGAGCAAGGCACTTAACCCTAATTGCTCCTGTAAGTCACTCTGGATAAAAGCGTCTGCTGAATGACTAAAATGTAAATGTAAAACAGAGATGAAAATACATTCAATTTGGATGGCTTTCTTTCATTGTTCCCTAATATTCTGAACCTGTTCTCTCCATATAGTCTAGTGAGTTGGTCAACAGAATTCTAAATCAAAAGATACACCGTATTTAAAGGGATGGCTTAAGATAAATGTACTGAAACCCCCATTGAATGAAAATGCCACGAGAAAATCTGTTGGCCAGCAAGTGGGAGGCTTTTCAGCGGTTGAAGAAAATGTATTCAGCCACACCTGCAGAGCGCGTTGTGTGTGAATACCAAACACTGAGAAGTGCATAGGAAAGGCGTACATTTTCTACATCTGAAGACTAGATGGAAGACAACATGTTGATGTCTCGCGTAACTAAGACTACGTCCCAAAAGACAGCCTATTCCCTATGTAGTGGACTACTTTTTACCAGGGCTCATATGGCTTTTGTCAAAAGCAGTGCACTATATAGGGAATAGGGTGGCATTTGGGACTTACTCCCAATGACCCTCGTCACGCTAACAGTAGTCTCAATTTCCTCACACAAGAAAAGCCTTTTGTGTGTATGGGGACCAAGAGAACCAAACATTAGATCCAACCCCTCTGGCAGAAGGAAGAGAGGACCCGAAAAAAGGAAGGAGAGAAAGACCCAAAAAGAGAGAGCGAGAGAGAGAGAGAGAGAGAGAGGTTGCATATGCTTTTCAACTTCCTCTGAGGACACACAGAGGGAAGTTAGAGTAAAATTAGATCGCAGACACGCATGGTCACACGCACAGCACACAGTCAGTCTCCCATTTTAAATGGCTTGTAAAAGATGCAGTAGGTTACATGTGGTGAGGGAACATGATGAGAGAGAGAGTGAGATGAAAATAGAGAGAGAGCAAGTTATCTTATGTAACTCTGCGCAGAACTGAGACAGACCCAAGCAAAAACACACTGGAGATCGACACACACACACTCTTGCGCAGCTAACCTTGTGAGGACATACAATTCAGTCCCATTCAAAATCCTATTTTCCTTAACCCCTAACCCGTACCTTAACCCTAAACCTAACACTAGCTCCTAACCCTAAAACTAACCATAGCTCCTAACCCTAATTCTAACTAGAGGTCGACCGATTATGATTTTTCAACGCCGATACACATACATACATATATATATATATATATATATAAAAAAATATATTATAATAATTTAAAAAAATAAAAAATAAAAATATTCGGTATTGGCTTTTTTGGCCCTCCATTAATCGGTATCGGCGTTTAAAAATCATTTAGTCATAATCAGACATTTAGTCTCAAATCAATTATGAAACATGTTCAATTTGGTTTAAATAATGCAAAAACAGTGTTTGAGAAGAAAATATGTGCCATGTAAAAAAGCTAAAGTTTAAGTTCCTTGCTCAGAACATGGGAACATATGAAAGCTGGTGGTTCCTATTAACATGAGCCTTCAATATTCCCAGTTAAGAAGTTTAAGGTTGTAGTTATTATAGGAATTATAGGACTATTTCTCTCTATACCATTTGTATTTCATATACCTTTGACTATTGGATGTTCTTAAAGGCACTATTGTATTGCCAGCCTAATCTCGGGAGTTTATAGGCTTGAAGTCATAAACAGCGCTGTGCTTGAAGCATTGCGAAGAGCTGCTGGCAAACACAAGAAAGTGCTGTTTGAATGAATGCTTATGAGCCTGCTGCTGCATACCACCGCTCAGTCAGACTGCTCTATCAAATATCAAATCATATACTTAATTATAATAAACACACAGAAATACAAGCCTTAGGTCATTAATAGTCAAATCCGGAAACTATCACTTCAAAAACAAAACGTTTATTCTTTCAGTGAAATACGGAACCGTTCCGTATTTTATCGAACGGGTGGCATCTCTAAGTCTAAATATTGGTGTTACATTGCGCGACCTTCAATGTCATGTCATAATTATGTAAAATTCTGGCAAATTAATTACGGTCTTTGTTAGGAAGAAATGGTCTTCACACAGTTCGCAACGAGCCAGGCGGCCCAAACTGCTGCATATACCCTCACTCTGCTTGCACAGAACGCAAGAGAAGTGACAATTTCCATAGTTAATATTGCCTGGTAACATGAATTTCTTTTAACTAAATATGCAGGTTTAAAAATATATACTTGTGTATAAGGCATTGATGTTTATGGTTAGGTACATTGGTGCAACGACAGTGCTTTTTTCGCAAATGCGCTTGTTAAATCAACACCCGTTTGGCAAAGTTGGCTGTGATTCGATAATAGATTAACAGGCACCGCATTGATTATTTGCAACGCAGGACAAGCTAGTTAAACTAGTAATACCATCAACCATATGTAGTTAACTAGTGATTATGTTAAGGTTGATTGTTTTTTATAAGATAAGTTTAATGCTAGCTAGCAACTTACCTTGGCTCCTTGCAGCCACAAGGTCCTTTTGATGCTGCACTCGCGTAACAGGTGCTCAGCCTGCCACTCAGTCTTCTCATGGAGTGCAATGTAATCGGCCATAATCGGTGTCCAAAAATGCCGATTACCGATTGTTATGAAAACTTGAAATCGGCCATGCCGATTAATCAGTCGACCTTTAATTCTAACCCTAACACTAATTCTAACCTTAACCCTAAACCCCATAGAAATAGCATTTGACCTCGTGGGAACTAACAAAATGTCCCCAATTAGTCAAATTTTTGTTTGTTTACTATTCTTGGGGGGACTTCTGGTTATACACGTACACACACAATCTCTGTTGCTCCATTTGTTTGTTTCTGTCTGATTGTCTTGTTCTGATTGTATGTATGTGTGTGTGTGTGTGTGTGTGTGTGTGTGTGTGTGTGTGTGAGTGCGTATGGAGCGTGCGTGTGTGTGATACGTACGAGTGTGTGTCTTGTTTACCCAAACCAGAGTGTGTGTTTAAGTGCCCTCATCTCTGCAGCAGCAGGAAATGAGCAGGCTGACACTGCAGAACTGAGAATGCCTTTCACATTCCACTACACCTCGCACGCACGCACGCACGCACGCACACACGCACGCACGCACGCACGAACACACGCACCCACAGTTTCAAGTCTCTACACACACAGCAATGTCTGTTCTCTACACTTTGTCATTTATACACTTTATCAAGTTGCTGACAGATAGAAAGGCGTGTGTGTGTGTGTGTGTGTGTGTGTGTGTGTGTGTGTGTGTGTGTGTGTAGTCACCAGCTGGCTGACTTGGTCGTCCTCTCGGTGGAGACACACTCCCAGTGGTCTGGCCGTCCTTCCCCGTCGTAGGAGGAGCGGGAGGGGGCAGCCTGGAGCCAAAACTCCCTCCTTCTGGAGCTGGAGAGGTGGGAGACAGGGAGGGTCCCCCGGTGTTGCTCGCTCCCCCGGCCCCCCTGCCCTTGACCTGGGGCAGCTGCCTGACCGATGAGGGCCCCAGCTTGGAGGAGACCTTCTGCAGAAAGAGCTGTCGTTTAGTTACCGCGTCCCAGCCCATTGGGCCCAGCTCGGAGCTGCGCACCGAGACCATGGTGTTGGCCATTCCAGAGTCGTAGGCAGAAATGTGGAAGTAGACGCACACAGGCAGGAGGAGTGAGAAGGAGGGGGAGGAGAGAGAGAGAGAGAGAGAGAGAGAGAGGAAATAGGAGTAGGCTGGAACTCTGAGGTAAAAAAGTTGCTATTGTACTACATTCCCTCTGGGATTCACTGCAGGGACCAGTTTCTCTCTCCCTCTTTATTCCCTCCCTCTTTATTTCCTCCCCCTCTTTCGTCTTCTGTAAACACAGGGCACATATGGAGTGAGTTTGCCGGAGAGTTGTCAAAGAAAAGACTTGACTACTATAAATGTTCAGACTATTCTTACGCTGTTCCGAACAGTTTGACAAATGGCTTTTGCCTTCATATGAGAAGTGTCTGAGAAACAAATCTGTTTCAAACTGAGAATAGAATGTGGCGGAATATTCAACAACCGACGTGTCACACACACACACACACACACACACACGTCAAGACATTCCAACAAAAAAAATGGACTCGCTGCATTTTATGTTGTCATTCAACAGAACCCCAAAACTGTGTTCAATGTTCAGCAGTATACTGCAGTGAATGATACAGTTTACTGCAGTGAATGATACAGTTTACTGCAGTGAATGATACAGTTTACATGTAAACCCAAAGCCCTCCTTTAGCCATGGATTACTTAAGCCTGAATAACACCATAGTTAAATCATGTGATGACATGCTCGCAGCCAGACTTGCCTGAGGAACTATTCAATCACGCCACTCACAAACACAGGAAGAGTTGAAACCTGTCAAAGGTTTTAAAGGCAAAATACCAACAACAAACCACTCCCTCACCTAAAACCACTGCTCCCACCGTTTAGAGATGAAACCAGCCTTGGGCTTGGTCTATACACGCGTCATATCATCCTGATAAAGTACAGTATGTTCCTGGTGACTGGAAATCTCAGTCAGTTCACTAACAGGCCCTGTTGTGGATACTAAAAATACATCCTTCCTAACTTCTTGGAGGAAGTCACTGATCTGGCCAAGTTGAATTGGGTGAGGGCAGTCTGGTGTGTGGTCTTATATCATGTGACATGCAGATCAGTGATTACATCAAGGAAGAGAGGGAGGAACGAATGAAAGATTTTCAAACTATTCAAACAGGGCCGAAAATAGAACAACCCCCCCCTCCACACACACACACACACACACACACACACACACACACACACACACACACACACACACACACACACACACACACACACACACACACACACACACACACACACACACACACACACACACACACACACACACACACACACACACACACACACACAGTGTGGGCTACTTACTGTGCCGTTGCTTCTCCTTTGTTCTACAGGTGTCTCACCCCCTGCTCCCTCTGTGGTGTCCTCTGTAGTACCCTCCTCTTCTCCATTTGGGAGACCCTCCACAGGGGTCCTCTGGTGCCCGTCCACAGCCAACTCTGAACCCAGAGAGCTGCTGGAGGTGGAGCGAATGCCATTGGCTAAAGTGTCCTTCCTCCTCTTCTCGGATTGGTTAGAGACTCTGGGCTCTGCGTTTTGATTGGGTCTGGGTTTGGAGCTCTGCTTCAGAGAAGCTACTTTGGTTTGACACAAAGACGACCTTTGCCTTTTGACTCCGTCTGGGGCTTTCTTTTCATTGGCCGGAGCAGTTTTTCCCTGCGTCTGATTGGCTGTTCTGGTTGTAGAGGCGGGCCTGGACATGACCTTAGACTTGACGTTCTTCAGGTCGGGTTTGGGGAACCTCTTGACGTCGGTCCTACCAGGTTTGGATGTCGTGGTGACCGCTGTCTTGGCGATGGTGGCGTTCGGTTTGACCCGAGTTGCACACGGGTGTTCCTTGGTCTTGTGGAAGCCGGGGCTCGCACCTTTGGACCCTTTGTTTGGAGACTGGGGAACGGTAAAGGGGGGCACTGCCAAATCCACACCCTTGGAGACTAGTACTGAGGTGGAGGTCTGGGAGAATACAGTGAAGCCTTCAGAACCTGGAGACACTATAGTCTCACTGAGAAGAACCTCTAGAGCCACACCAGGCTCGGTGTCCGCTGCCTCCACCATGGGGAGAATATCCAGAGTGCAGGCCTCCTCGGGCAGATCCACCCCCACCTGAAGCGCCTCTCTATCGGGCAGATCTGGTGAGCTGTTAGCCCCGGTCTGGAGGTTCTGGAGTTCCATGGTGACGGTCCCAGCATGAGGACTCTTCCTCCCCTCGAGGCCCTTACAGAGGTCAGGCAATGGGGCGGAGTGTGGAGCCTGGATGGGAGCCGTGGTGGAGGGGGAGGCCGTGTCCGAGTCCTCCAGGATGGACACCCCGCTGCTGGGGAGCCGCTCCGAGTCGCTCAGGCTGATTCTCCTCATCACCATGTCCGAGCTCACCGACAGGAACGACGCTTCCTCATCATCTTCAACATCATCATCGTCACCGGGGATCTCCGTGGCCGCCGAGTCCGGAGAAGAGTCCCTTCTCCCACCGCTGTTGCTCGCCACACTGCTAACGTTGTCATGGAGATCGCCTTGGCTACCGTTGCTACGCTCTCGTATCCCAGCAATGCTCATGGCGAGGGTCTGGTTGTCGTTCCAGGAGTCCTCATCAGCGTCCACGTAGACGGACACAGAGTTGTCGTTGGATTCCGAGAACTCTGTCTGAGGCAGTTCGCCAGCGGGTGAGATAGCGGCCATTTTGATTTGGGTCGACATCACGCATTCCATGTCGACGTCCAGGCTGCTCAGACTCTGCAGGGAGTCTGGGGAGGAAGAGGAGGAGGAAGAGGAGACAGGAAAGGCATTGCCATTTTGGTCGCCGGTACGAAGGAGGGGGAGCCTCATTCCGGAGCCGTTCATGCCCCCGACGGGGACGCGTTCCCCGGGCTGAGACACACTCATCTCTGGTCTCCGGGAGTGTGTGGGGAAAGCTAATGTCGCTAACTGCTAAAGACCTCAAAACAAGGTCAAACCACGGAGAACTCCATACTTACAACTGTTTATATATGTGGGGAGACGTCTACTGAGCAAGGTGTTTCATTGATTAAAGCTGACTCAGATCAACGCAATACCAGTGATAAGTAGTCAGCAGTCCCTATAGGCCTAGGAGCCACTGAGAGTCACTGAGAGGTAGATATTGAAGTGCACTTTTGGACAAGTGAGGAAGTGAGGAGTGGTCCCATTCTAAGGCCCCTTCAGCTGACCCTTTAGTTCAGTCACTGGAGTGGAGTCCATACTCTTCAGAGCTCCTCCTCTGAAAACCTCTGGAAAACACAACGACAAGGAAACACAGGCATTAATATCATCACAATAAGCAATTTATTATCTCCAATGCTGAAAATACATTATTTGACAGTGTCTACGATATGAACATAACAGTATCATAAAACAGAGACTGAAAGACAGCGAGACAGAGAGACAGACAGAGACAAAAAAATAGACAGCGCGACAGAGAGAACTCTGCTGCCCTCTGTTGGTCAAACACAGGAAGTGATTAAACTGGATATTACACCACAAAAAAATTGCACCACAACACAAAACATTTCAACAAAAGCACACAGTGTACCAACATAACCTAATTAGTTATGATGTGGAAACTCATGTAATGCTTGAATCCCAAATTCAAAAACCTTTCGTCTTGGAAGGACTTTCAAACAACTGATACCCTGCCGTTCATACAGTAGATGGCATTACAATACGCAGGAAGCCATCATAGTTTCCACTAAAAGTCATTCATATGGAGTTAAGAATCTGTTGCCATTCAAACCAATAAGGTCAACCATCTTAGGATGAAATATTGTCCGTAATTAATGAAACTGGCTTTGATACTAATTACCAAGGGGAAAATAAAGACGCAAGTTGGTCTCTGTAGTATTGACAGGGAGGTGTGAGCACTACAAAGAGCCTCACCATAACCGTTCCAGAAATGTCCTTTCATAAAAGCTACAAACAATAGCTCTGTTGAAGTTTAGGCAATGTTAGAAAGGCCATAGACTTACAGTAGAGTGCATCCCAATGGCACCCTATTCCCCTTTTAGTGCACTACTTTTTAGCAGGCCCCATAGGGCTCTCAAAGGTAGTGGTGTAGGGAAGTGTTTCCCAACTCCAGTACCCCTAACAGGACACATTTCTGCTGTAGCCCAGGACAACCACATCTGATTCAACGTGTCAACCAATCATCAAGCCCTCAATGAGCTGAACCAGGTGAGTTTGTCTGGGGGACTACAACAAACATGTGTGCTGTTTAGGGTACTGGAGGACTGGAGTTGGGGAAAACTGCTATAGTGCCGTTTGGGACGTGCCCACAACTCTACAGTACAAGGGTGAATGCAGAGACTAAACTGAATTAAGTGGAGAAACAGAAAAGATCAGGGTGGCATTCATTAGGCACCAAACATCAGAAAACAGACTGAAACATGGCAGGGCGGCCTGAACTTGTCCAATAAGAAACACTTGTTTTTTTGTTGAATGAACACACCCCAGATCTTGTGCACATGATAACGATGAAGGGGAAAGTGTTCGCTTGCTGAGATACTGAAACACCAGATGGAGTCACTATGCTTTTTCCACGTAAACAACAGATATGCAGCAGGTTCCTGAGAGGGAAAGATCCGGAGAGAGAGAGAGAGAGGAACCTCCATTTACCTAGCAGTCCTCTGGGAACACGATGCGAGAGCTTGGTCTAAACGAGGAACAAACTGCAGCTCCATATCCAAAAACTAAGACAGATAGCTTGTGGTATACAGGCTAAAAGAATCCCACCTGCCTGCCTGTCAGAGTGTGTGTGTTAATCTGGGTCAGAGTGAGAATGAGAGGGGCTATTAAAAAGGATGAGTTTTATTTTCATATCCAGGACAGTGCTTCACCAATGAATGGCCCAGTGACAATAGGAAGCCTATAGAGACTGAGCTCACTACTACACCTAGACAACAGTGAGAGTAACCGATAGTACTGCCTTACCTAGCGTGTTCTCGATAAAACTCTACCCCTATTCACTCCAACAACAACCTACTGCACACTCAAAAAATCATCAACCAACCCAATACTTGTCAGGTTGACATGGTATGTGATTAGTTCTTAAAGCTGCAATATGTAACTTTTTGGGCGACCTGACCAAATTCACATAGAAATGTAATTTATAGATCGGTCATTCGCATCGAAGTCGAAGCGGTAGATGTGTTCTATGTGTGGTATTTCTATGCTTCCCGGATTTAAGTTTAGTCTTTTACTTTTGTACACCAGCTTCAAAACAGCTGAAAATACAATATTTTTGGTTATTGAAAATAAGACTCTCTACACTACACTTTTTTTTTTGTCACATAAATTGAAATTAAGCAAATTTTGTAATTATAGCAACCAGGAAATGGCAGAGCTATTTCTGCATAGTGCATCTTTAACTGACTTGCCTGAATGAATATAGGTTGAATAAATAAGATTCAGGAAGCCATTCAAATGCACAGTGATGGCATTAACCACTTCATTCAGCAGGCTAATAGGTTCTTCTAAATGCCATCACTTTAATGTCATGCCATCACGGTTAATCTGATGTGGGACGCAGGTAGCAGTAAGTGAAGACTGCATTCACTGCATTGTTATCCAGTCAGTGACCATGTCTAACCATGTATCCTGTTCCCTCTGCTGTTCTGAGTTGTGTTACTGGTGTTGTGGTGACTCTTCCCTCTGCTGTTCTGAGTTGTGTTACTGGTGTTGTGGTGACTCTTCCCTCTGCTGTTCTGAGTTGTGTTACTGGTGTTGTGGTGACTCTTCCCTCTGCTGTTCTGAGTTGTGTTACTGGTGTTGTGGTGACTCTTCCCTCTGCTGTTCTGAGTTGTGTTACTGGTGTTGTGGTGACTCTTCCCTCTGCTGTTCTGAGTTGTTACTGGTGTTGTGGTGACTCTTCCCTCTGCTGTTCTGAGTTGTGTTACTGGTGTTGTGGTGACTCTTCCCTCTGCTGTTCTGAGTTGTTACTGGTGTTGTGGTGACTCTTCCCTCTGCTGTTCTGAGTTGTGTTACTGGTGTTGTGGTGACTCTTCCCTCTGCTGTTCTGAGTTGTGTTACTGGTGTGGTGGTGACTCTTCCCTCTGCTGTTCTGAGTTGTGTTACTGGTGTTGTGGTGACTCTTCCCTCTGCTGTTCTGAGTTGTGTTACTGGTGTGGTGGTGACTCTTCCCTCTGCTGTTCTGAGTTGTGTTACTGGTGTGGTGGTGACTCATCCCCGTGCCATGGAGTGTGACCCTGTCTCATTGCTAATGCATGAGTTAGGGCTGGGCGGGCGACTGCAGACCTGAGTGTGTATCACACTGGCCTTATCAAACATGCATTAGCCCTCTGCAGTTGTGGGAACGCTAGCTGACAGGTGAGCTGGTACACCTGAGACAGAGTCCATTATAGAGCCACTGCCCTTTGGTATTTACCTCAATACAGAACAGGTCACCTGAGAGTGAGGGAGGTACCACTGTAGCATTGTACAGCTCTGCCATGCTGGGAGGGGGTTAAAGGGTTGTTAGAGCTGAGCTTTAATGTCAAGAGAATTGTGTGTTTCCTATGACAAGAGTGTTTTGACGGCTTCATGAATGCTACATTAAGGTTTGTTTATCGTCATGGTGTACAACATTGTCAGCTAAGAGCTGATGTGCAATCGATCTAAATAAATAAACAATCATTAAATAAAGAAATGAATCATGTGACATGGTGTGATACATGTCTGTGTGTAGGGAGGGAGCATCAGTCGGTCACAGCCAGGTAACAGACTCAGGAGCCTTGGTCAGGGACAGACAGGTCTGGACCCCGAGCAATGATGACTGGTCTCTGTAGCCGGGTAGCTATGCTCACCGTACGGCGACAATTGTCCAAAGTAACCTTGTAGTACTCCCGAGCAGCTGCACTCGTCCTCTGTCATCTCAGGTGTCTTCTCTTGGCTCTTGCTTCGGGCTTCTCCGCTCAACCTTGAACTCAAAACATCCAGCTAGCCAGCTGCTAATTAGCTAGCTAGCCAGCCAGCCAGCCAGCCAAACCAACCATCCATCCATCCACCTGACTTGTTTGACAGTTTTGTCGTAAAACTGTACAAGCGTGAACAAGCATTTAAACTCCGCCTGAATAATGCCCATCATTCACCTTGTACGGTGACAATAACGCCCTTTTTGCTGTATACTTTGGAAGTATTGGAATTAGGCCAAGACACTTGCTGTAGGCTGACTGTTTCTTAAACAGAAAAAATATATATATATATTTTTGACCTGTAAACAGATCGTTTGAAATCAATAAAATGTTTTGCATTTACTTTCTCTGAACTCAAATATGCTGCACTGCCCACAAATTCTTAAATATTGGTTTTCTCTGATTTTTAAAAAAACTACAATAGGCCTACTTACAGTGGTAGCCTACACACTTCAATGCAAAAGATCAACTGTCCGTTCACCTGTACGGTATAAACCGCGCTTCCTTTCGGATGCATGGAGCAAAAACGTTAAATTAGAATATCTAATAGGCCCAATTAAATTAGAGATGCGCGTGGTAATTTGTTGTACGGCTACTTCGGGACTCATCATGGTCAGAGAAGGTGAGGAATTTATTCTGCAATGGTTATGACATGTATTGTTTGTACTCTACTCAATGAATTTTACATCACAGTAGGCCATTCAGACGTAGTCTACAAACGTACAAAAGGTGAACCGCGTGTTCTAGCACTTCGGATTGGCTTGCATAGAGCAAAATACTTAGAAAAGCTACTGGTATTTTTATTTACTACTGTGAAAGTCCAATTAAAAGAGACGAATGGTAGCCTATCCTAACTTGTTGTTGGCCTATTGGCTATTTCGCGACTATTGAAACCATCAAAGTCAGAAAAGATGAGGAATTTATTCGGCAATGATCATGGAAATGACAGATTGCGAATTATTTTAGAATGCAAAGATAAAATAAATCGATTCTCTTTCATCTCACTAACATCCATTAATTGCATCGTTATTATATTTAGCTACCTGTTTTTTTGTTATGAATAAGTCATCATATATTCATGCACAAGGCTACTAGGTTACTTTTGTATATTTGCAATACAAAACTTTAACCACTACAAACTGTGCATAAGCATGGTCTAAAGTTTGTGGAGGGATAAGCACAATCTCACGTCAAGTTCAGTTTTTATAAATGCCTACTTGGTGTACACATGTTTTGGGGCATATTTTGTGCACACAGAACATTTATAAAATGAGGCCCCTGGGGAGTATGAATTTGAGCAAGCTTACTTACTTAACAGGTTGTCATGCCGACCGCACTAAAGTGCACGGTTAGAGTTGGCACCATAGTGTGAAAGACCCACCTAGTTCAAGTAGAGTGGGCCGCCAAGAAAGAGACTACAGCCCTCTACAATGTACGAGCCAATAGGTCCTTACATATCACTGGATCAACTCCATTTAGTAACAGTGACACCCACACTCCAATCCTCCCATCTCTACACACTGGCCTATACATGATCATTACAATTAAGGAAACAGCGAGTGGCATGTTTGGTCAAAAGGCTCTTGAACGGAGTCAGAGTCCCAAACAGTACCCTATTCCCTATATAGTGCACTACTTTTGACCAGAGTCCCATGGGTAACCCTATGCGATCCTGTCAAAAGTAGCGCACTTAGGGAATAGTGTGCCATGTGGGACTCCGACTGACATTCTGGGATTCAGTCAGAGCTGCGCTCCCCACATCTAAGAGTTTAGATGAACGTGTCCGTTCACGTTACGCTCTTATGTCTTTGTCCCCCAGGGGGTTATGGGTAAATGTACACGCCTGGTGATTGTTGGAAGGGGGAGGGAGACCCTGGCACGCTTTAGTGCACGCCTGTCGAGTACTATAAAGAGAGGGAGGGGATGGAGATGTGGAGGGGAAGTTGAGAGATTCAGAGGTTTAAAAAGGCTCTACTGAACTATTAGCCTAGAACTCATAACCTAACTAGGGAAGAAAACTAGAAAGGTACGCAAGCCAACTTCAGATTGAGACAACATGACAGACTTAGCAGAGGTAGCATCAACATGACAGACTTAGCAGAGGTAGCATCAACATGACAGACTTAGCAGAGGTAGCATCAACATGACAGACTTAGCAGAGGTAGCATCAACATGACAGACTTAGCAGAGGTAGCATCAACATGACAGACTTAGCAGAGGTAGCATCAACATGACAGACTTAGCAGAGGTAGCATCAACATGACAGACTTAGCAGAGGTAGCATCAACATGACAGACTTAGCAGAGGTAGCATCAACATGACAGACTTAGCAGAGGTAGCATCAACATGACAGACTTAGCAGAGGTAGCATCAACATGACAGACTTAGCAGAGGTAGCATCAACATGACAGACTTAGCAGAGGTAGCATCAACATGACAGACTTAGCAGAGGTAGCATCAACATGACAGACTTAGCAGAGGTAGCATCAACATGACAGACTTAGCAGAGGTAGCATCAACATGACAGACTTAGCAGAGGTAGCATCAACATGACAGACTTAGCAGAGGTAGCATCAACAACAAGATAAAAGATCATCTTTAAGTGTCAATAGGAGATTGGGTATCAAAAACAGACACTAAGTTGCCGTGCGCAACACACACACACACACACAGCCTAGATGGACAGTGATGATGATTGGTAAGGGATTGAGAGTGAGGGTTTTAAAAACTAACCATTAGATCATGTTGGTAGTGGGGGAAGTGCAAGTCTCTCTCTCTCCATCTCGCCCTGTTCCGGAACACAGCAGAGCTGCTGATGGATGACCACTCATCCGGAACAACAAGGAACTCCCAGAGAGAGATGAGACTGTGGGCCACACACGGTCTTCCTGTCTGGCTGCTGCAGTCTAATCATGTACATTTTACACTTTATCCACAACTGGTATTATAGTGGAGCAAGAGTTCACTAACCAGGAAGTAACCTTTAACGTGATTAGTTTAATTTGGCTATTGGTCAAATGGCAATAACGGAGTACATTGAAAACCAACTCCAGCACACTTGACGATCTTGATGCTCCACACACAGATTTAATCAATGGCTATACCAACGACTGGTCAATTGACCTCCATCAATAATAGATTATAACACAGGCTAAAGTTACAGATCAATAATAGACTATAACAAGCCTCCCGAGTGGCGCAGTGGTCTAAGGCACTGCATCGCAGTGCTAGCTGTTACACGAGATTCTGGGTTCGAGTCCAGGCTCGAATCCCAGCCAACCGCGACCGGGAGGCCCATGGAGCGGCGCACAATTGGCCCAGCGTCGTCCGGGTTAGGGGAGGGTTTGGCCGGCAGGGATATCTTTGTCTCATCGCGCACTAGCGACTCCTGTGGCGGGCCGGGCACAGTGCACGCTGACCAGGTCGCCAGGTGTACGGTGTTTCTCCGACACATTGGTGCGGCTGGCTTCCGGGTTGGATGGGCATTGTGTCAAGAAACAGTGCGGCTTGGTTGGGTTGTGTTTCGGAGACTAACTACTACCAATTGGATACCACGAAATTGGGGAGAGAAAAGGGGGGAAAAAAAATACACAAAAAAATGTAATACAAATACTAAGACTATAACACAGGCTAAAGTCACACAGCGTAGGTCCAAATCATATGATACAGCCTACCTCCCAAGGCTCCTGGACAATACGCAATCAGACCAAACAACATCACTTCCTGTTGGAGCCGAGACTCAAACTTTGGCAGTTACTTCAGCATCTAAGCTTAACTATTGCATAACGTCCTTTGAAGATCATGGAATGAAAAACAAAATAAAGAGGTGAAAGTAAATCATTAGTAAACCAATACAGAAAAATATCAAAACTTCTATTATGAACCTTCCTCTCTCTCGTTATCCCTCTCCACAGACTCAACAGAAAACCTGCCTCTCATTCCAGGAAGATTAGTCTAGGTTTCCTCTTTACCAGGTTGGTTGTCATGCACTTGTAAGGCTAAAGACACCTTGCTTTCACCATCACTAATCTGACTGGAGATAAGTACCAGCCCTAAAGCTGGTTCCACAGCGTCCCCACTTGCACTAACTGTCAGTGAGCGCAGTCAGTCAGTCAGTCAGGGCTTCGGGGTACAGCAGTTCCAGAAATGGAGGTTGGGAATGCTCTTTCCATGCTGGGGGTCGGACCATAAAGTGTTACAACTATCTCTATTCACCCACTCTCTCCCTCTCACTCTCTTCCTCCCCCATCCCACCCCACCCCTCTCTTCCTCACCCACACCTTGCCCCTCTTCTCTTCCTCCCTCTCCTCTTTTGCGTCTGGTGGAAACAGCATCAGCCGGAGGAATGGTGCAGACTTACTGTAGGATCAGCAGCAGGTTGGGTCACCTCCCTGTGAGTGGCTATTCCCTGGACTATAATCGCTGTCACACTGGTCAGTGCCAGCCACAGTGTATTACAGTACGTCCTGTCTGAAGCTACTAAGACTGCTAAGCTGCTTTGAACTGCGGTATTCATTCATATTTTAATTACAACGCATGGTCCTTTCTCCGATTTAAACCATTTAATGGATAAGCCATTCATATTTTTCAGCTTAGACTTTACATAGATGTCAACGTTCCTAGTACAGGCGCATGGGGACAATCAATACTTGCCAGCATTTATCATTCCTGTAGGCTGATTTACGTCAATGTTACCAGACTTCACAACAGTCTTAGAAATCGTTACATATGCTTGGTAACAACACCTGTACTGTCCCATAATTGAAACAAATCAGAAACGGAACAAAATTACCCAAACGTGTTGATTACTTGCCGAGAAGAACACAGCACAGCAGATCTATCTGAAAGGCACACCTTATCCTCACGGGAAAAAACCTTGGTCAGGCCTTTGCTTTCTGCTGTATGACACCACACCATGACTACTGATATCAGACCGTACCTTGAAGCCCTGCATTTCGACACCCCCCCTCTGCAGATCCACTGCCTGTCTGAACTAAAACTCACCCTGAGCTTGTTAATTACTGACATGTCGGTAATCATGTCAATTCATCGTTAATGCGTCTCACAGCTATAGATCTGCCAGCTCTAGGACTGTGGAAACAATAAAATGATTAGATACTCTGATTCTATCTATATGGCAACAACAGGCTCTGTCTAATCAGGAAGTCAGACGGCACCAAGGAATGTAGCAGTCAGATACTTCATAATCCTGTCTTTAGATTCCCAGGACAGCACCTCGGTCTAGCTGAGAACGCTGTCAGAACAAAAATGGTTGCCATAGGAATGAGCAGCGTGCTTAGTCACCCACAGACCAAGGACGAGACGTTTCAGGAGAATGGTGCCCTAACAGAATACAAACACCGCTGTAACTGTGGGGTGGGAAAGAAACAAATGCAACTACAGGCGTGTGTGTGTGTGTGTGTGTGTGTGTGTAATCCAACACTGTTTTAAGATGTAGACAGTATTTGGAGTGTGTGTGTGATTGCGACACTATCTGACTGTTAAGGAGTGTGTGTGCACGTCACACTGTTTTCCCCTGGCGACATCATTAACAAGTGTGTTGACCCGGTGTAAATAGCCTTGTACTATGTAGCAGTGACACGTGTCCCACACACACACACACACACACCTAATCAATCTAGTCTCTTAATAACGTCAAAGAGAGGTGCTGGATAGCTACCAAACCAGATACCTACAGAGCAGATCACTACAGTACAGAGCTCATAGCTAATATATGGACTGGACCGCAACTCTATACAATTCACCAAACATGCTGATGGAATCCATGCCCCTAGGCAGGCTGATTAAAAACATCTGATGCTCAGTCAGTCTTATGTGACATGCTAATAAAGGACATTAATCTTATGTACAAGAGAGTCAATATTAAGTGATAGCTATACTGTAGTAAGCTAACTACAACAACAGTACTGGCGTCAGGTAGCCTAGCGGTTAAGAGCGTTTAAGAGCATGCCAGTAGCCGAAAGGTCGCTGGTTCGAATCCCTAAGCCGACTGGGTGAAACATCTGACGATGTGCCCTTGAGCAAGATACTGGATAGGAGTGTCTGCTAAATGACTAAAATGTCAAATGTACTAGAACACGGGTAATTATGGAAATGTCAAATTAGTAATAACATACTGACCAACTTGTTTCAGTTTACTAATAACATACTATCCAAATACCCAGGCTGAAATATGCCCCAAGCTGAAATATGCCCCAGAGTCAAGGCAAAGTTATCTTTACATGTTATCTACCTCCCCTTCACACACACACACACACACACACACACACACACACACACACACACACAACTCCATCATACAAAGTACTGCTGCTCCAGCCATGACTTACCCAGACATCCAGCCCCTCTGTACACTGAGAGAAAACACAGCCAGAATGGTGCTGCTTCTCCTTTTACACACTCCTCCTTTTTCCTGGCACACACTTAGCGCTCTCTCTTTAGCGCTACCACACA
Source organism: Salmo salar (assembly GCF_965601325.2). Lineage (NCBI taxonomy): Eukaryota > Metazoa > Chordata > Actinopteri > Salmoniformes > Salmonidae > Salmo > Salmo salar. The sequence continues at coordinate 15,051,805 of NC_138294.1, forward strand.
CACACACACACACACACACACACACGCTGCTGCACAGTTAATGTGGTGGGAGAGTTGTCCCCGCTGTGTCCGATACTATCAGTGTTCTCCTCAGACTGACGAGGTTCAGAGAGAGAGGGAGAACCACCCCTCCCCTTCAGTTCTGAAGCTCAGCTCGGCAGTACTGCAGTAAGTAACCCCAAAGCTTCTCAGAGAGAGAGGGACAGGGGACGGGGCGTAGAGTGTGTGTAAGGCAGCTATGGAATGTGTTTTCCCCCCTTACCATGAGCACCTCATGCCAGCAGCAGCAGCTCTCATCAACTCGCTCCATGACACACACACACACACACACACACACACACACACACACACACACACGAGCCAGGCATGTTCAAGGTCTAACTTAGAGTGGGAGGGGAGAGTTCAGTTCTGTTGACACTGTTGGAGAGGAATGAATGTGTGTGTGTGTGTGTGTGGGTGTGTGTGTGTGTGTGTGTGTGTGTGTGTGTGTGTGTGTGTGTGTGAGAGAGAGAGCAGGTAACCTGGTCAGAATGCTGCCCCCCCCCCCCCAAAAAAAAAAAAAAGTGGGAGGAGACTTTTCCCACCAAGCAAAATCAAAATCCACTGTTGCTAAGCAGCAAAAGTCTCCCACCCTTATTTGCTGCAGCAGGAAAGTAGCGCCAGGTTCTGGAGGGAAAGGAAAATACAGCAGACGATTACAACATGCCGATACACAGGGCTATTGACCAGCTAGTCCCGTGTAAATAGATTACAATATGTAATACACAGGGCTATTGACCAGCTAGTCCCGTGTAAATAGATTACAATATGTAATACACAGGGCTATTGACCAGCTAGTCCCGTGTAAATAGATTACAATATGTAATACACAGGGCTATTGACCAGCTAGTCCCGTGTAAATAGATTACAATATGTAATACACAGGGCTATTGACCAGCTAGTCCCGTGTAAATAGATTACAATATGTAATACACAGGGCTATTGACCAGCTAGTCCCGTGTAAATAGATTACAATATGTAATACACAGGGCTATTGACCAGCTAGTCCCGTGTAAATAGATTACAATATGTAATACACAGGGCTACTGACCGACCAGCAAGTTCTGTGTAAATAGAGAGATTACAAAGGGCCTTATCCATGAACGACTGCTAATTTTATGCACACATGCATACGCCCACACACACACACACACACAGGTCACTGAGGATAACGGCTATACCGGTGACACACACACACTTCTAGCAGGGGAGCTACCTTTGATATCTGACCTCTGAACCCAAACCCAGCACACAGAGGTCATGAACTCCAGCATGTGGACAAATACAGTATAAATACAGGAGGATCTACACAGTAAGACTGTGACTTATGATCAACAACAGCAGTTAAATATTACAGCAACTGCATCGTCGGCCAACGCTAATGCTACTTAAATAGGAGGAATAGTGCCATATCAATACCAGCTGAATAAGATCTCTAATGCCCCCCCCCCGCCCGCGCCACACACACACACCCAGATCTGCATGCGACATGTCGACTGCCCTAACCAACGCTGGCAGGCTCAGTGGAACCATCAGAACGCCATGGCGATATGAAGATGACAGGAGGAAAGGAAGACAGGAAAAGAAAGAGGACTTTCTCTCCAAAGAAGACAGACAACTCTGTATTCAGGAAAATGACGACGGACTCACTTGATATCTCCAGAAATTAATTCTTCCATGGTATCTTATGAGCCCCCACACACACACACACACACACACACTTAATGTCCTTGCTGCATATCTGGATCACAGCAACATTTCAAATGAAAACAGTCACTGGAAATTGGATGCCATTGAAATGGCAAATCGATTGCATAACACACACAGAGAACACAAAAGGAAGGAGACAATGTAAATAAGCAGAGCCCACGCGGATTTGTCCGAGCAAAGAGCAACACACAACACTCATTCTTCCCACAGGGTGAAAATGTAGAGACTTTACACGAAAGGGAGATAGAAAGAGAGAACGAGAGAGGGAGAGAGGGATAACTAGAGGAAGAAAGAGAGATTTTGGGTTCTTCCAATAGGTCTCCTTCACCCTACTGTATCTAACTAAGCCTGGAATGAACAAACACTAGCTGTTTGACATGAGGGAAGTTCGGACATCCAACATCCGCCACACATACTGCAGCTTAGAACTGAAAATCTTTACAGAACTTTCCCACTTCAATAAGCACATAGGGGTGGGAAGGGAATCAGCCAGCATGTAGTTCAGGGGTAAGCAGGCAGCAGCTACAGACCAAGTGGTTTAAATTCATTCACACAAAGATCAATGGATGGAAACGTTTAAGGCCTGAAAACAGTCATATTTATATCTGTGGAGAATGGCATCATCAACCAATCATTCCATGACTTATCTGATTAAATAACGGGTCAATATATAAAAATATTGACTCTGAAGCAACTGCAAAAAAAACTAACCATAATCACTACTTTCAGATACATTTTCTTCAAGTCCAGGCATGTTATAGCCGTGTCAAAAATAAATCAGATTTATTTTGATTAAACTAAAAAGGATGCTGAAGAATTCAAAGCCAAGCAGGAATTTCTAATGTTAAAGCTCAGGTCAGAGTTAAAGGCTATGGAATCACAAGATCAGAGGGAAAATACACACAAGGGGATTAGAGTAACTATACTGTTCAGGCGTATGAAGAAACGTTGAGGTAATGTTTGTTTGGTATGATATGAACGTTGAGGAAATGTTTCTCCGGGATGAGAGCCTGCCTTCCTGGTGGCATGCAAACCCTCATATAACCTTTCACTTCGCCTGTCATTTCCATGGCTAAGAGAGCTAGGGTGTGTTTGTATGTTGGTGTCCCCTTGTAACCTAGTGAAAATGACATGAACTTCCTTGTCATCAATAACTTCACACAGCTCATAGAGAACTCTCCCCATCTTTGATTGACAAACATTTCTCTGTAACTAAAATAGTTCTAGCACAGAAAGTTCCAGAACAGAAACCATTTGCAACATTCCAGTGTTGCCCAGACTCAAAATACAAGTTCTAATCAATCCTTGTCTGACTGAGAACACAGTTAAGAGTGATAAGTGTCTCTACAACAACAGGTGTGTGTGTGTGTGTGTGTGTGTGTGTGTGCGCTACATGGCGCCAGCTGTCACTGATAACACACAGATTTAGTCCTTCATCTCGCCTGGCTCCTCTCACACATGTACTGGTCTACGGGCTGGTCAACAGGACAGGGTCTACGGGCTGGTCAACAGGACAGGGTCTACGGGCTGGTCAACAGGACAGGGTCTACGGGCTGGTCAACAGGGTCTACGGGCTGGTCAACAGGGTCTACGGGCTGGTCAACAGGGTCTACGGGCAGGGTCTACGGGCTGGTCAACAGGACAAGTACATCAAGTGAAGACTTCTATAATTAACAACTGATTGACTAAATAACCAAACAACATGTTTTGATGAAAGCAATGACTTGGGATGTGGTAGACTTAATGTGCTAAACAGGAGCACACCAATAAAATAAAAGAATGTATTTGAAATCGGGACTGCAAAACATCACAGCCAGCTACTTAAAAAATCTGCCTAATCTTGTTTGAAATACATATACTAGGACCACACACACAGTCAACTTATCATGGACCACCCAGCCGGCACTTACCCTCTTCAACAAGGGAACACATTTTTCCCAGGCTGCCCCTGTCAGGCCACCAGAGCTCAGGACCTCTTTGGGGACTAAGGGGCCCTCAGCCCGGCTGGTCTAAAGACCCAGAACCATCATTTAGACCTGGGAGGCCCCTTGCTCCCAGAAATAGATCAGTATTCTGTAACTATTTAGACTCGTGACATATAATGCATTCAGAAAGTATTTAGACCCCTTGACTTTTTCCAAATGTTGTTACGTTACAGCCTTATTCTAAAATTGTTTTTTTCCTATTAATCTACACAAAATAATCCATAATGACAAACCAAAAACAGGTTTTTAGAAATGTTTGCATATGTATTAAAAATAAAAAAACTGAAATATCACATTTACATAAGTATTCATACCATTTACTCAGTACTTTGTTGAAGCACCTTTGGCAGTGATTACAGCCTCGAGTCTTCTTGGGTATGATGCTACAAGCTTGGCAAAACTGTATTTGGGGAGTCTCTCCCATTCTTCACTGCAGATCCTCTCAAGCTCTGTCAGGTTGGATGGGGAGCGTCGCTGCACAGCTATTTTAAGGTCTCTCTAGAGATGTTAGATGGGGTTCAAGTCCGGGCTCTGACTGGGCCACTCAATGACATTCATAGACTTCTCCCAAAGCCACCCCTACGTTGTCTTGGCTATGTGCTTAGGGTCATTGTAATGTTGGAAGGTGAACCTTTGCCCCAGTCTGAGGTCCTGAGCGCTCTGGAGCCGGTTTTCATCAAGGATCTCTCTGTGCTTTGCTCTGTTCATCTTTCCCTCCATCCTGACTAGTCTCCCAGTCCCTGCCGCTGAAAAACATCCCCACAGCATGATGCTACACCCACCATTCCGCACCGTAGAGATGGTGCCAGGTTTCCTCCAGACGTGACGCTTGGCATTCAGGCCAGAGTTCAGTCTTGGTCTCATCAGACCAGAGAATCTTGTTTCTCATGGTCTGAGAGTTCTTTAGATACCTTTTGGCAAATTCCAAAGGGCTGGCAAGTGCATTTTACTGAGGAGTGGCTTCCACCTGGCCACTCTAGCATAAAGGCCTGATTGGTGGAGTGCTGCAGAGATGGTTGTACTTCTGGAGCGCTGTCAGAGTGACCATCGGGTTCTTGGTCACCTCCCTGACCAAGCCCCTTCTCCCCCGATTGCTCAGTTTGGCCGGGCAGCCAGCACTAGGAAGAGTCTTTGTGGTTCCAAACTTCTTCTATTTAAGAATGACGGAGGCCACTGTGTTCTTGGGGACCTTCAGTGCTGCAGAAATGTTTTGGAACCTTTCCCCAGATCTGTGCCTTGACACAATCCTGTCTCGGAGCTCTACAGACAATTCCTTCGACCTTATGGCTTGGTTTTGCTCTGACATGCACTGTCAAATGAGGGACCTTATATAGACAGGTGTGTGCCTTTCAAAATCATGTCCAATCTATTGAATTTACCACAAGTGGACTCCAATCAAGTTGTAGAAACATCTTAAGGATGATCAATTGAAACAGGGTGCACCTGACCTCAATTTCACATCCCATAGCAAAGGGTCTGAATACTTGTGTACAGTTGAAGTCGGAAGTTTACATACACCTTAGGCAAATAGTTTAAACTCAGTTTTTCACAGTTCCTAAAATGTAATCCTAGTAAAAATTCCCTGTCTTAGGTCAATTAGGATCACCACTTTATTTTAAGAATGAGAAATGTCAGAATAATAGTAGAGAGAATGATTTATTTCAGCTTTTATTTCTTTCATCACATTCCTGGTGGGTCAGAGGTTTACATACACTCAATTAGTATTTGGTAGCATTGCCTTTAAATTGTTTAACTTGGGTCAAACGTTTTGGGTAGCCTTCCACAAGCTTCCCACAATAAGTTGGGTGCATTTTGGCCCATTCCTCCTGACAGAGCTGGTGTAACTGAGTCAGGTTTGTAGGCCTCCTTGCTGGCACACGCTTTTTCAGTTCTGCACACAAATTTTCTATGGGATTGAGGTCAGCGCTTTGTGATGGCCACTCCAATATCTTGACTTTGTTGTCCTTAAGCCATTTTACCACAACTTTGGAAGTATGCTTGGGGTCATTGTCCATTTGGAAGACTTATTTGCAACCAAGCTTTAACTTCCTGACTGATGTCTTGAGATGTTGCTTCAATATATCCACATAATTCTCCGTCCTCATGATGCCATCTATTTTGTGAAGTGCACCAGTCCCTCCTGCAGCAAAGCACCCCCACAACATGATGCTGCCACCCCCGTGCTTCACGGTTGGGATGATGTTCTTCGGCTTGCAAGCCTCCCCCTTTTTCCTCTGAACATAACGATGGTCATTATGGTGAAACAGTTCTATTTTTGTTTCATAAGACCAAAGGACATTTCTCCAAAAAGTACCATCTTTGTCCCCATGTGCAGTTGCAAACCGTAGTCTGGCTTTTTTATGGCGGTTTTGGAGCAGTGGCTTCTTCCTTGCTAGGCGGCCTTTCAGGTTATGTCGATATAGGACTCATTTTACTGTGGATATAGATACTTTTGTACCTGTTTCCTCCAGCATCTTCACAAGGTCCTTTGCTGTTGTTCTGGGATTGATTTGCACTTTTCGCACCAAAGTACGTTAATCTTTAGGAGCCAGAACGCGTCTCCTTCCTAAGCAGTATGACGGCTGCCTGGTCCCATGGTGTTTAGACTTACATAATATTGTTTGTACAGATGAACGTGGTACCTTCAGGCGTTTGGGAAATTGCTCCCAGCGATGAATCAGACTTGTGGAGGTCTACAAGTTTTTTCTGAGGTCTTGGCTGATTTCTTTTGATTTTCCCATGATGTCAAGCAAAGAGGCACTGAGTTTGAAGGTAGGCCTTGAAATACATCCACAGGTACACCTCCAATTGACTGAAATTATGTCAATTAGCCTATCAGAAGCTTCTAAAACCATGACATTTTCTGGAATTTTCCATGCTGGTTTAAAGGCACAGTCAACTTAGTGTATGTAAACTTCTGACCCACTGGAATTGTGATACAGTGAATTATGTGAAATAATCTGTCTGTAAACAATTGTTGGAAAAATGACTTATGTCATGCACAAAGTAGATGTTCTAATCGACTTGTCTAACCTATAGTTTATTAACATGAAATTTGTGGAGTCGTTGAAAAACGAGTTTTAATGACTCCAACCTAAGTGCATGTAAACCTCCGACTTCAACTGTAAATAAGGTATTTCTGTTTATTATTTTTTATACATTTGCAAAAAAAAATCTAAAAACCTGTTTTTGATTTGTCATTATGAGGTAAAAAAGTAATTTAAATCAATTTTAGTACAAGGCTGTAACGTAAAAAAATTTGGAAAAAGGGAAGGGGTCTGAATAATTTTGATTTCACTGTACATAAGGCATTTATACAATATAGGCTATATGGCTAAAAGGTAGCCAATGGTATTTGAAGTAGGTATTTAGACTACACAAATGCAACATCTACCATTCACCACTAACCACACAGCCATTAGACCACGTCCTCAATTATGTGGTGGGTGTAAACATTTAAGCAAAGTGCTCTTGACAAGTCACCCAGCAAGTGTTAGGCCTAGTGGTTAGAGGGGGTATTCCAGACAGCCTGGGGAGGCTGTGACATCTATTCCCTCTGGAGTCATTCAGAGTCCTCACATAGCTCAGCTGTTAGCTTCAACCAAGGCAGACTATCAGACTAAACAAATAGCTCGCAGGTGGGTCATCACAGTCCATCTCCCTCTCAACAGAGAACGTTTAGATAGAAATACAGTACGAAGGACATTCATGCCTCTCTGGCATGTATACTGAACAAAAATATGCAACAATTTCAACGATTTACCTGAGTTACAGTTCATATACGGAAATCAGTCAATTGAAATGAATTCATCAGGCCCTAATCTATGGATTTCACATGACTGGGTATGAGCACAGCCAATCAGAATGAGTTTTTCCCCACAAAAGGGCTTTATTACAGAAAGAAATGCTTCTCAGTTTCATCAGCTGTCCAGGTGGCTGGTCTCAGATGATCCTGCAGGTGAAGAAGCCGGATGTGGAGGTCCTGGGCTGGCGTGGTTACACGTGGTCTGTGGTTGTGAGGCCGGTTGGACGTACTGCCAAATTCTCTAAAATGAAGTTGGAGGCGGCTTATGGTAGAGAAATTAACATTCAATTATCTGGCAACAGCTCTGGTGGACATTCCTGCAGTCAGCATGTCAGTTCCACGCTCCCTCAAAACTTGAGACATCTGTGGCATTGAGTTGTGTGACAAAACTGCACATTCTATTTTATTGTCCCCAGCGCAAAGTGCACCTGAGTAATGATCATGTTTAATCAACTTCTTGATATGCCACACCTGTCAGGTGGATGAATTATCTTGGCAAAGGTGAAATTCTCACTAACAGGGATGTAAACAAATTTGAGCACAAAATTGAAGAGAAATAAGCTTTTTGTGTGTATGGAACATTTTGGGGATACTTTATTTCAGCTCATGAAACATGGGACCAACACCTTACGTGTTGCATTTATATCACATCAACTCTATCCATGACATTTCTATCTGCAAAGTTCCACACGGTTTGCCCGCTGAAGGTGCACCAGTATTTCATCTTGCCTGCCGAGCTAACACATCACTGTATACTAAGTAGTATGAAGTTTAGTTTGGAGATCGGAATAAAATGAGTCTTTGTGTGAGTGAAACATGACCGAACTAAGTGAGCAGCTATATCGGATGTCTCAGTGCTGTGCCAGTGAGCGAGGGAGTCAGAGAGAGCACCCGCAACATACCACCCTAACAGGCATGTTGAGTCTACACCGGACCCACCTAACATGATTGCACCGTATCAGGTTTTTATGAGACGCCATTAACCTGCCAGTGAGACTGAACCCAGAGGAAGAGGTCAAAGAAAGACGGTTGCCATTTTGTGCCTAATGTGCCCCTCCAGCCTAAATGGAATGGAACTAAACTCAGGTGTAGGTAAACAAATAGCTGGGCCATTTGGAATGTACTACAAAATGCAAGGACCAGTGTTTCCCCTAGGATTTTTTTCAGCAGCAGTGGCAGAGTTAGCGGGGCAGGGAGTAGGGTTTTCCTGGGGCACACATCTACATTATAAATAAAAAATATATACAGTGCCATCGGAAAATATTCAGACCCCTTGACTTTTTCCAAATTTTGTTACATTACAGCCTTTATCTAAATTGGATTAAATAAAACAATTTCCTCAGCAATCTACACACAATACCACATGATGACTAAGCGAAAATAGGTTTTTGGAAATGTATTAAAAACAAAACATATATATATATTTTTTTTACATAAGTATTCAGACTCGAAATTGAGCTCAGTTGCATCCTGTTTCCATTGATCATCCTTGAGATGTTTCTACAACTTGATTGGAGTCCTCTTGGGGTAAATTCTATTGATTGGACATGATTTGGAAAGGCCTACACCTGTCTATATTGGGTCTCTCAGTTGACAGTGCACGTCAGAGCAAAAACCAAGCCATGAGGTCGAAGGAATTGTCCATAGAGCTCAGAGACAGGATTGTGTCGAGGCACAGATCTGGGGAAGGGTAGCAAGATATTTCTGCAGCATTGAAGGTCCCCAAGAACACAGTGGCCTCCATCATTCTTAAAAGGAAGAAGTTTGGAACCACAAAGACTCTTCCTAGAGCTGGCCACCCGGCCAAACTGAGCAATCATGGGAGAAGGGCCTTGGTCAGGGAGGTGAACAAGAACCCGATGGTCACTCTGACAGAGCTCTAGAGTTACTCTGTGGAGATGGGAGAACCTTCCAGAAGGACAACCATCTCTGCAGCCCTCCACCAATTAGGCCTTCATGGTAGAGTGGCAAGACAGAAGCCACTCCTCATTAAAAGGCATATGACAGAGTTGAGTTTGCCAAAAGGCACCTAAACTCTTAGACCATGAGAAACAAGATTCTCTGGTCTGATGAAACCAAGATTGAACTCTTTGGCCCGAAAGCCAAGCGTCACGTCTGGAGGAAACCTGGCACCATCCCTACGGTGAAGCATGGTGGTGGCAGCATCATGTTGTGGGAATGTTTTTCAGTGGCAGGGAATGGGAGACTTGTCAGGGTCGAGGCACAGATGAACAGAGCAAAGTACAGAGAGATCCTTGATGTCAACCTGCTACAGAGGGCTCAGGACCTCAGACTGGGGGCGAAGGTTGACCTTCCAAAAGGACAACGACCCTAAACACACAGGAGTGGGATCGGGACAAGTCTCTGAATGTCATTGAGTGGCCTAGACAGAGCCCGGACTTGAACATCTCTGGAGTGACCTGAAAATAACTTTGCAGCAACGCTCCCCATCCAACCTGACAGAGCTTGAGAGAATCTGCAGAGAAGAATGGGAGCAACTCCCCAAATACAGATGTGCCAAGTTTGTAACATCATACCCAAGAAGATTTAAGGCTGTAATTGCTGCCAAAGATGCTCCAACAAAGTACTGAGTAAAGGGTCTGAATAATTATGTAAATGTAATATTTCAGAGAGATATATATATATATATACTTCAATTTCTATCAAATTTGATCAATTTTAGAATATGGCTGTAAAGTAAAGGGGTCTGAATACATTCTGAAGGCACTATCTATATACAGTATATATATATATATTTTTTTTTGTTGCAATGGTGGCCTCGATTTAGCAGCGGCGGTGTGTAGCTGCTAAATGCATACAGGGGAAACACTGAAGGACCATTCATTTTGAGTGACCCTGGTGCAATTCCTCGCCACAAACATCCACGATGCAGCGTTCTCCACCTGGCATAGCCTACGCAGCTTGGGTGGCTGCTTAGAATGCCTGACGTGTTACGGACCCAAAATAGACCAGAGTGAGGGGATGGAGTCAACACAGACAGTAGAGTGTGAGGAGGAAGAGTGATAACTCCCTAAATGGTAGAACTAAAACAGGACAAGCAGCTAATACATCTATAGAGAGCTCCAGTCAATCTATACTAAGGCTAGTAAACTACCCTGTCTCAATGCTTAGGGTCAGTAAATAGTAAAAAGAGAAATTAGACCAAAAATGACAACAAAAAAATCGAATTGAATTTTAAACCGGAATTACATGTCGCTGGCTGTTTTGGTACTTGATCTATGACTTTTAAGAGTAAAACAGTAAATACTATAACAATGGGAGAGGCTTGGCCTCCGTTATTGAAAAACGGAACTAGATTTAGCAGTTTAACTCTTTACATCGTGTTATAAATGTTTAAAATTATAGCTAAATTATAGGGTAAATAAAGAATTGAATGGCTGGTAAGAGCTCTTAAGATACAATGACGCCATCAATCAGAAATGGCTATTGCGTAACTCAACAAGCCCAGGCAAAGTTAGATGAGTTTGAATAAGGAGCGGCTATGCTTGTTGCAGTCTTGACATTAAAGTGCAATGCAATGCATAAGACACACATGTAACAGTTTTGGAAAGTTACCACCCTCTGGTTAAGGATGGGGCTCTGACTGTTACTATCGTAAACATGGTGTCAGTGTTTTCATCCAGATGGACTTTAAAAAGTCTGAGCACGTCATACAAGAGAGACAACAGGAAAATGTAGATGAACAACGATGAGTCTTGTCAAATATAGTTCGAGCGGTCTGATTTTCAAAAGTGCGTCAGGATTGAGCCATCAACCTTAGCAGCAATCAATTGAAAACAAGTCTGTTTTCTGTTAACAAATGTTAGGAAATGTTCTGTTTTCTATAAGTCTATCTGTCATGGCTTGTCTTGAAATGGAGACACTTTCTTGGAGCCACTGTGTTTGTAGCCGACAGTTAGTTCAGTCTGAGGCTGTGTGGCGGTCTGTTGTCCTTAGAAGCTGAGTAGAAACAGATATGGTAACTAGCCCCCTGGGGTAAAAGCTTAGACATACATACATACATACATACATACATACATACATACATACATACATACATACATACATACATACATAAAAACCCTGGCAGAACACCTCCTGAGCGGTGCCTCGGCTCTCACGGCGTTGGGGCCTCCCACTGGGTGCACACGGTGTGCTTGGGTCACCTCCATCACCTCACTGCTTGGCCAGGTACACCTCCATGTTGTGGGGGGGGTCTACCTGAGTTATCCTGCCAGTCTTGTCTCAAAGATTAAGCCGTGCAAGTCTTAGTACACACAGCCGGTACAGTGAAACGTCAAATGGGTCATTAAATCAGTTACGGTTCCTTTGATTGCTCAAACGTTACTTGGATGACTGCAGCAGTTATAGAGCTAATAAATGTCTACGGGTGCTGACCTTTGGGGATGCGGCACTTATTCAGACCCATGCAGGCGACTCTCGGGCACCACAAACACTTATTCAGACCCATGCAGGGTACTCTCAGGCACCACAAACACTTATTCAGACCCATGCAGGGTACTCTCGGGCACCACAAACACTTATTCATACCCATGCAGGGTACTCTCGGGCACCACAAACACTTTTGGTGACTCTAACTTCGACTGGTGACGTCTAATTTGAATGTCTGCCCTATCAACTTTCAATGGTACTTTCTGTGCCTACCATGGTGACAGGGAATCCGGGTTAGATTCCAGGGAGGGAGCCTAAGAAACAGCTACCACATCCAGGGAAGGAAACAGGCGGGCAAATGACCCACTCCGACTCGGAGAGGTAGTGACGAAAAATAACAATACAGGACTCGAGGCCCTTCAGTTGGAATGTGTACATTTTAAATTCTTTAATGATCCATTACTTATGGGTAGAAGTTGCATTTCACAGTGGTCAGAAAACTTCTGAATGTTTTAATGGTCAAATTTGACTTCCTGTTGTGTATTGTCCTATGGGGTGACAATGTCCTATGGGGTGACATAATGTCATATTGGGTGACAATGTCCTATGTGGTGAAGCCAACAAATAAGAAGGGAAAAAAGTGTTGTCTTCAACAGAATGTAAAAATGATTGTTAAGCATGAGGCAGGTAACATCATCATAATATACACAATCTAAATGTGTGTCAAATGACAGAATGTTCCTCAAAATGAGAAGGGGGAGACACTTGGTTAGCATCATTACACAAGTAAATTATGTGTTTTTCAATAGAATTTCCAGAATATGAATACCGATCTAAAAACATAAGTAACTTATAATAAGTCAAATAATTGTCTTGTCTATTTGAGAATCATGAAACCTTTAGCCCTATATTAGCATAGATGATGATGTCACACAAGAGGACAAATTCAAGGCTCTAATGCAGGAAATGGGAGTCGGAGGTGGCAGAACATTTAGAATTGTTTAGACAACTAAACTCAGCAAAAAAAAGAAAACGCTCCTTTTTCAGGACCCTGTCTTTCGAAGATAATTCGTAAAAATCCAAATAACTTCACAGATCTTCATTGTAAAGGGTTTAAACACTGTTTCCCATGCTTGTTCAATGAACCATAAACAATTAATGAACATGCACCTGTGGAATGGTCGTTAAGACACTAACAGCTTACAGACAGTGGGCAATTAAGGTCACAGTTATGAAAACTTAGGACACTAAAGAGGCCTTTCTACTGACTCTGAAAAACACCAAAAGAAAGATGCCCAGGGTCCCTGCTCATCTGTGTGAACGTGCCTTAGGCATGCTGCAAGGAGGCATGAGGACTGCAGATGTGGCCAGGGCAATAAATTGCAATGTCCGTATTGTGAGACGCCTAAGACAGCGCTACAGGGAGACGGGACAGACAGCTGATCATCCTAGCAGTGGCAGACCACGTGTAACAACACCTGCACAGGATCGGTACATCTGAACATCACACCTGCGGGACAGGTACAGGATGGTAACAACAACTGCCCGAGTTACACCAGGAACGTACAATCCCTTCATCAGTGCTCAGACTGTCCGCAATAGGCTGAGAGAGGCTGGACTGAGGGCTCATAGGCCTGTTGTAAGGCAGGTCCTCACCAGACATCACCGGCAACAACGTCACCTATGGGCACAAACCCACCGTCGCTGGACCAGACAGGACTGGCAAAAAGTGCTCTTCACTGACGAGTCGCAGTTTTGTCTGACCAGGGGTGATGGTCGGATTCGCGTTTATCGTCAAAGGAATGAGCGTTACACCGAGGCCTGTACTCTGGAGCAGGATCGATTTGGAGGTGGAGGGTCCATAATGGTCTGGGGTGGTGTCTCACAGCATCATCGGACTGAGCTTGTTGTCATTGCAGGCAATCTCAACGCTGTGCGTTACAGGGAAGACATCCTCCTCCCTCATGTGGTACCCTTCCTGCAGGCTCATCCTGACATGACCCTCCAGCATGACAATGCCACCAGCCATACTGCTCGTTCTGTGCATGATTTCCTGCAAGACAGGAATGTCAGTGTTCTGCCATGGCCAGCGAAGAGCCCGGATCTCAATCCCATTGAGCACGACTGGGACCTGTTGGATCGGAGGGTGAGGGCTAGGGTCATTCCCCCCGAAATGTCCGGGAACTTACAGGTGCCTTGGTGAAAGAGTGGGGTAACATCTCACAGCAAGAACTGGCAGATCTGGTGCAGTCCATGAGGAGGAGATGCACTGCAGTGCTTAATGCAGCTGGTGGCCACACCAGATACTGACTGTTACTTTTGATTTTGACCCCCCCTTTGTTCAGGGACACATTATTCAATTTCTGTTAGTCACGTGTCTGTGGAACTTGTTCAGTTTGTCTCAGTTGCTGAATCTTGTTATGTACATACAAATATTTACACATGATAAGATTGCTGAAAATAAACACAGTTGATAGTGGGAGGACATTTTTCTTTTTTTACTTTAATTTTAGAAGAAAGAAAAAAAATCCACTTTCATTTTGGCCAAATGGCAACTACCCATATATACAGAGTATGCCTACCCCATCCCCCTCTTTCTCCCTCTCATCCCCCTTCACTCAGGTAGTCAAACAGAAGGCTTATTCATCACAGACAGACTGCCCTTTCTCCACTGCAGTGAGAGAGCGAGAGAGTATTTAGTTTAACCTCCAGGTTTACCCTATAGTTTCCCCTACAGTCCCTCAGGCAGTGCCAAGAGGAGACATTGCCGCAGTGGCAGCCAAGAGCACTACCCCACGCACGCACGCACGCACGCACGCACGCGCACTTCCTCCCAGTCCAAGCCATCAGTGTGATGCGATGGCATGGACATTATGTCATGATGTAATTCTTATCTCAGCAGCCCAGAAGATGATGGCGTTATGGCAGGAATGCCCAGTCATGACAAACTGACCATGTATTGACCCTGGGATAAACCCAGGCTTGGCATAACACACCTTCTACGTCAATGCACAAATGTATTCACTGCCAAAGGAAGGGTACTGACTGTACATAGTGAATGCTCAGGTAGCAGGTTAGAAGGTTCAATGTCAACATAGAGCTTTTGAATACCCAGCCTCCAAACACTAATCTACATCAAGCTGGACTAGCCTCCTGTCCAGAGGGTGTACTCGTACATCAAGCAGCCTCATGCTACTGAAACAGGAGCTGGACTAGCATCCTGTCCAGAGGGTGTACTCGTACATCAAGCTGCCTCATGCTACTGAAACAGGAGCTGGACTAGAGTCCTGTCCAGAGGGTGTACTCGTACATCAAGCAGCCTCATGCTACTGAAACAGGAGATGGACTAGCGTCCTGTCCGGAGGATGTACTCGTACATCAAGCTGCCTCATGCTACTGAAACAGGAGCTGGACTAGTGTCCTGTCCAGAGGGTGTACTTGTACATCAAGCTGCCTCATGCTACTGAAACAGGAGATGGACTAGCGTCCTGTCCAGAGGGTGTACTTGTACATCAAGCTGCCTCACGCTACTGAAACAGGAGCTGGACTAGTGTCCTGTCCAGAGGGTGTACTTGTACATCAAGCTGCCTCACGCTACTGAAACAGGAGCTGGACTAGTGTCCTGTCCAGAGGGTGTACTTGTACATCAAGCTGCCTCACGCTACTGAAACAGGAGCTGGACTAGTGTCCTGTCCAGAGGGTGTACTTGTACATCAAGCTGCCTCATGCTACTGAAACAGGAGCTGGACTAGCGTCCTGTCCAGAGGGTGTACTTGTACATCAAGCTGCCTCATGCTACTGAAACAGGAGCTGGACTAGTGTCCTGTCCAGAGGGTGTACTTGTACATCAAGCTGCCTCATGCTACTGAAACAGGAGCTGGACTAGCGTCCTGTCCAGAGGGTGTACTTGTACATCAAGCTGCCTCATGCTACTGAAACAGGAGCTGGACTAGTGTCCTGTCCAGAGGGTGTACTTGTACATCAAGCAGCCTCATGCTACTGAAACAGGAGGAGATAGGCTCCAGCCCCTCGGGCCGTTCTGGCTCAGACAAGGCTTACTTATACAAGGCTTACTTAATTACGTTTGTATACTGTAAGTCAATAATCTATTTATTGCCACTGGCAGCATATTGTATTGTAGATCTCCTGACAGGCCTAGATTATCTAAAGGCTATAGTAGGATCATCTTTCCAGATGTAGTGTTTAACTCAAAACCATTATGCTCTTGACATTTCACTGTTTAGTTAGGTGAGTGTTTGACATCTTGTGATCAAAGAGTGGGGCATGGAATCACTTTAATACCTTCATTCACTAATGATGACAAAAGGGATACCACCAAAGGGTGTAGACTGCTGAACAGGGGCGTAGAACTAGACAGAGGACAAGCAGCCACACACACACACACACACACACACACACACACACACACACACACACACACACACACACCTGGTTACTAGTGCACATTTTAGCAAAACACAGTTCAATGCTGTCTTTTTATTGAACAAGTTACCTTAACACAACCCATATCTGTTTCTACTCAGCTCTTTAGGACACAGCCTCAGAGTGAACTAACTGTCGGCTACATACACAGTGGCTTCAGAAAGTGTCTCCTTTTCAAGACAAGCCATGACAGATAGACTTGATCCAAGTTACACAGTAATAAACACACATTAGCCCATGAACATTTCTATTAGTTTGGCACTGAAAACAGAACATTTCCTAACATTTGTTAGCAAATAACAAGAGTTTTGTTTACAACTGAACGCTACAACAGCACGTTAGTCAAAAGGGCAAAACTTACCAGACTCCACAACAAGACAGCGGCCAGAGAAATGCCAAAGTCATGCAATCCGTTCTCTGCACTGTTCACCTGTGCAGACTATGGCGTCATTGTAACCTTTTAACCTTCGCGGAATTCAGATAAACACGCAGGATTATATAGATTTATAGGTGACGTCCTACAGTCATAAGAAAAAGTTGATAAAAACCGGGCATATTGAACTGAAAAGTTGGTGTAGCAGCCTCTTATGGTGGTGGTATGCGGTATGCTATGTTGCAGGCAGAGGTCATTTCTCGATCTCGGCTGCCATCTAGTGGACAAATACAGTCCGTGTCAAATCAGCGCCATTGGTCAGAACACAGTATAGAGTTGACTGGATTACAGATAATACAAGCATGGCTTTCCCCATAAAAATAAAAAGGTTAAATAATAGAAATGTTGAACTATTCAATTGGAGAATTATCTTTTCATTGCAATTGAAGGGTTAAAGGCTTAACCATCATACAAAAATGTATATTTCTTGGATCTAATCGTTGGATAAATTGTGCATCTTTATCAGATTCTTGGAATATGTTGAAATGCTCTCTAGTCATTGGCACACATCCTTATCTTGTGAACCAATCACACTTTAAAAGATATATCTAATCTAATCATACAACGTCCCCAATTCCTCCAAAATTCCAACCGATCACAGGCTGGAATGGCATAATAGACTGTAGTTCCATGTAATAACTTTGTTTCTGAGCAGGTTTACATTCCAATAACATGTTATGTAACACATACTGGGTGTGGGTGGGCTCCAGGTATAAGCGACATAAACCGTAGGGCCCCCGTCCGTTAGTGGCCCCCTCCGACATAAAAACATATAAACAATAATTAGGAACTCAATTTACTGTTAAGTTAGAACAGTGGAATACACAGAGTGGTAGTTCTAAATCTGGCTGTGCCGCAGCAGTTTTACTCCTGTTAAATCGGTCATTGACAGTCCCGAGTGGCGCAGCGGTTCTCAGTGGTTTGATTCCAGGCTGTATCACAACCGGCCGTGATTGGGAGTCCCAGCGTCGTCCGGGTTTGGCCGGGGTAGACCGTCATTGTAAATAAGAATTTGTTCTTAACTAAATTGCATAGTTAAATAAAGGTATAAAAAACTGACAGTCACTCAAATTAGCTATGTCAGCGAACAATTTTTAGAAGGTAAATGAGTCTAGCCAGCTATCTAAACTTGTAGTACTCATGGCTGACTCTGGGTGTGACTTCATCCACTTCCACATGAAAGCATGTGCTTCTCCCACAATGTCTGAAAGCACGTAAACAATGAACCTGATAACAGAAGCAGGTCATGGCCAAACACACACGTACACATATACACACGTAGGCATGCACACGTACACATGTACACACACAGACAGGCTCATGTTTGAATAACCTAATATAAAGATTAAATAGGCTAAACGGCAAAATACACTGATACATTTCACAATTAAATTGGGGCATTCATCTCAAAATGTAAATGTGTTCTTTAGAATACTTTTTTTCTTCTTTTAATAATCGCCCTGATCTCCCTCCGAAGTTCACATTTAAAATGGTTAGGGTAAGGTAAGGATTTAAGGTAGGAACGTCCCAAAGATTCCGTATAGCACTGGTCGCTGCCTGAGCTCCACCGGCTCATCGCTCAGTGATGTGCGCAGGCGCCGTTGGGAGGTAATGGCCGTGTTCGAGAGGATCAAAATCGCAATGTATCATGGGTAAACTTTGACTGAATGATCTACAATTAGTAGTGAGTCGTTATTTGTGATGAAACGTGATTTGTAGATAAATCAGTCGGCAGTCGCCTGCAGTCCTTTTGATGCTCTCGAACACGGCCAATACTTGCCAATAAGATCCGTGTTGTAGGGTTTCAACTAGATAGCACAGCCACAAAGTTATATCGTCAAAATTATATGAAAACAAAAATGAGCATTTTGGTCTTCATTCAAGGTTAGGGTTAGGCATACGGTTAGCAGCGTGGTTAAAGTTACGGTTAAGGTCAAGTTTAAAATCACATTTTAAGAAGATAAATTGTAGAAATAGGCGGGGTTTGTGACTTTGTGGCTGTGGTAACTAGTGACGACCGTGTTGTCATAATCACCCACCCGTACCCGAGTGTATGCAGGGTGATTCTCCTATTGTACAGAATAGGATAGGGGGAACCATGGCATACTTGCGAGGCGCCCCATCTAATATCCAACGTACAGAGAATATAAATTGTGCGCGATTTTTGTGCTGAGCCAAGATCCTCTATTTTTAAAACACAAAACCAGGACATCGGATTATTTCTACGCGCACCATTTTGATCGAAGCGGTCCATGATGGAGCACATCCGAACGCCAAAGGTAATCCAACCCTATATTTTAATTTCCATCCTAATTATTTGAGTATAGTTAGTCCTATTCCTAAATGAAACCGCATTTCAGTTGCGTCTTCTAAAGATGTGAAAACGTTGCTGATTCGTGCCATCCCCTTTCTCATACATTCAGGGTTCCTGAAAATATAACCATTATATTCTCCTCAATGTATTTTCCTGGTTAAACTGTTGCAAAAATTAACACTCAAAAACATAGCGCATATGATGGCATACCTGTAAGTCTTGACATTAGAATTTGCACAATCCGTTTCATTCTTGTCCGGGCTTCTTGATGTTTATTCTAGTCTGCCGCGGGCATTTATCCACAGTGGATTCTAGTATAAAGGCAATAGGCCTCAATAAGGACACATTGTTACAGAATCCTGCGGTAGGTTACTTCAATGAAACAGTTAGAACATTCCAGAATCACAGACATTCATATCTACAACGACAACATGTGTAAACATTGAGTTCTATAATAACCTTGTTTTTATGAGAAGATATGCCTACACCAATACAGTCAGTCACACACTTCAGTACATTATAGCCTATAGGATTACATTCCGTTTTGACCCCGTTTATACTTGTGTGTGTGTGTGTGTTTTTTTGTGTCTGTGGCCCTATAGGTGGAGAATGTCCGCCTGATTGACCGTACGGCCCCTAGGAAAGCCACGGTGGGGACGCTGTACCTCTCTGCCACACACACCATCTTCGTGGAGAACAACCCAGAGACACGCAGAGAGACTTGGGTAGGAGCCAGGAAGTGATACCAGTTGTTTCGACAGACCCCATTCTGACACGAGACCTATCACAAGTCGTCTGGCCTGACACTGTTCTGACACAACCCCCCTATCTACCCTGTGTGTGGCTTCCTTCCTGCCTTCTCAGAAAGATAGTATTGATTTGCTCCGCCACTTTGGAGACTCACCTCAAGTCAATGGACCGCATCCAATACATTTCCTCTTTAATGGATATCTCCTTCATACACATGATGTGAGATTTGTCGGTGTATTTAGGCCTACTGAAGTGAACAGGAGTGGAACCCTTTTCTCAGGGCCGGATTCCCGAACAGGCACAGATGGTTGGGGCCCCCCTGGAGGTCGTGGGCCCCCAGATAGCATATAATAGCAACATTTGTAGAATTACAGGAAATCAGCTTTAAAATCTTCTAAATTGTCTCTCAGCCTCATGAAAAAATGTGTAGAATAGCAGGGAATTAGCTTTAAAACTGAAAAACAAATTGTCAGCCTCATGGCAAAATGTGAACAAAAGCATGATGAGCTATAAAATAGAACATTTTCTTCCCAGCCCCAAGCCAAAAATGTGTAGAAATGCAGGAAATTTGCTTTAAAACTGCAACATGTTCTCTTAGCCTCATGAAAACTATAGTTTAGTAAAAATGTAATTTGTCAGTTATTAAATGCATTGCTTGTCATAACACTAAACAAATACTTATGTAATAATGTCTGCTGTCCATTATTGACAGATGACTGCTGTGGTTGAGTAATCTGAGTGAAAAGCAAAAAAAAAAACTAAAAAACTTGCCTGCCCTTCCACTTCCAGAACTTGTGTTTTCAACTTAGCAATAGATGCCACTGTGACAGCCGGCCCCCTTACCATTGGCCCTAACCCTTCGATGTTTGCAGATCTGAGGGATCTGGATAGGTATCAGCAGTGTAGTGGTAGAGCTTCCACCATATTGCCATCCCCTTACAGATCTGCAAACGTCAAAGGGTTAGTTGTTGCCAAGGGGAGGGGAGCGAATTGGGACCGTCTGTGAGAGTTCTCGGTTGTCATTGACAGGTGCTCCACAGCATGGTGGCCAGTGTGGAGCGGCCGCCAACCACCCCTTCAGGAAGCCACCTGGTCGTCCACACTAAGAACTTCCAGGTGGTTCAGCTGCTCATCCCCCAGGAGAGGGACGCCATGGATGTCCAGGCCTCGCTCGCACGCCTCTCTCGCCCAGGTGAGAGAGACTATCACCTCTAAGAACCCATTCACCTGGGTCCTGTTCAGGAGGGAGAAAACTCTTTGAAATGGAATGGAACAAGGAGGTACTGCCAGGAGCATACCACCTGGCCACTGCTGGCTTGTCTCTGAATTTAAGCAGGGTTGGTCCTGGATGGGAGACCACATGCTACTGGAAGTGGTGTTGGAGGACCAGTAGGAGGCACTCTTTCCCCTGGTAAAAAAAAAATATATATATATATATGCAGTGCATTCGGAAAGTTTTCAGACCCCTTGACTTTTTCCACAGTTTGTAATGTTACAGCCTTATTCTAAAATGGATTCAATAATTTTTGCACTCATCAATCTACACCCCATAATGACAAAGTGGAAACAGGTTGTGGAAAATTCAATTTATTGGACATGATTTAGAAAGCCACACACCTGTCTATATAAGGACCCACAGTTGACAGTGCATGTCAGAGCAAAAACCAAGCCATGAGGTCGAAGGAGTTGTCCGTAGAGCTCCGAGACAGGATTGTGTCGAGGCACAGATCTGGGGAAGGGTACCAAAAAGAACACATTGGCCTCCATCATTCTTAATTGGAAGAAGTTTGGAACCACCGAGACTCTTCCTAGAGCTGGCCGCCCGGCCAAACTGAGTAATCAGGGGAGAAGGGCCTTGGTCAGGGAGGTGAACAAGAACCCGATGGTCACTCTGACAGAGCTCCAGAGTTCCTCTGTGGAGATGGGAGAACCTTCCAGAAGGACAACCATCTCTGCAGCACTCCACCAATCAGACCTTAACGGTAGAGTGGCCAGACGGAAGTCACTTCTCAGTAAAAGGCACATGACAGCCTGCTATGAGATTGCCAAAAGGCACCCAAAGACTCTTAGACCATGATAAACAAGATTCTCTGGTCTGATGAAGCCAAGATTGAACTCCTTTGGCCTGAATGGCAAGCGTCACGTCTGGAGGAAACCTGGCACCATCCCTTCGGTGAAGCATGGTGGTGGCAGCATCATGCTGTGGGGATGTTTTTCAGTGGCAGGGACTGGGAGACTAGTCAGGATTGAGGGAATGATGAACAGATCATAGTACAGAGATCCTTGATGAAAACCTGCTCCAGAGCACTCAGGAACTCAGACTGGGCTGAAGGTTCACCTTCCAACAGGACAACAACCCTAAGCACAAAGCCAAAACAACGCAGGAGTGGCTTCGGGGCAAGTCTGTGAATATACTTGAGTGGCCCAGCTAAAGCCCGGACTTGAACCCGATCGAACATCTCTGGAAAGACCGTAAAATAGCTGTGCAGCGACGCTCCCCATCCAACCTGACAGAGCTTGAGAGGATCTGCAGAGAAGAATGGGAGAAACCCCCCAAATACAGTTGTGCCAAGCATGTAGAGTCATACCCAAGAAGACTCGAGGCTGTAATCACTGCCAAAGGTGCTTCAACAAAGTACTGAGTAAATGGTATGAATACTTATGTAAATGTGATATTTCTGTTTTTTTATTATTAATACATATGCAAACATTTCAAAAAAACTGTTTTTGCTTTGTCATTATGGGGTATTGTGTGTAGATTGATGAGGGAAAAATAAAATGTTATCAATTCTGGAATAAGGCTGTAATGTAACAAAATCAAGGGGTCTGAATACTTTCCGAATGCACTGTATATATAAAAATATTTTAACCCAATGTCCCAGGGACATTGCCCTGTTTATGGTGCCATCTTTCGGATGGGACGTTTAAAGGGTGTCCTTACTCTATGGTCACTAAAGATCCCATAGAACTTATCGTAAGATAAGTGTCATGGCTAAATTCCCAATCTGGCCCTCATACCATCATGGCCACCTAATCATTCCCAGCTTCCAATTGGCTCATTCATCCCCTGTAATTATCCCCCAGGTCGTTGCTGTTCTTCTCAGTCAACTTACCTGGTACAATAAAAAAACATACTACCTGAATTGTTGTTTTAACAGCAGAGTGTAGCTTGGTACATAAGAGAGCAGCGGTCAGGATGCTCTTGGATCAGTTTGCCCTGCTGATCACGACCCTGGGCTTAGTGTGGTCAGGAGGGTGTACTGTACGTTTTCAGGGTTAGGTTCACCTCAAAGGTTATGGGCATAAGAGGAGGGTGAGTTGGACCAGTGGCCTAGTAACAGCAGTAACAGCTGTTTGTTGTCTATATCTGCGGTACTGCAAGAAAACCTTTCCCCAGTGGGATAGTAAAGTTGATGAAATGGGTTTCTGTCCTTCTGTTAGAATGACTCACTTGTTCAATGGATGCCGATGGCAGTGACCTGTTTCTGTGACTTCAGTTAAACTTTACTGAAACAGCCCAGGCTGCCAATACATTTATTGTGTAGTGGTTAAATTCATCTGAATCATTTATTCTGTAGCGGTTAAATTCATATGAATCATTTATTGTGTAGCGGTTAAATTCATCTGAATCATTTATTGTGTAGCGGTTAAATTCATCTGAATCATTTATTGTGTAGCGGTTAAATGAATCTGAATCTTAGTATGATCCTTTGACAGACTGCTGTATTGTTTCTCTGTTGTCCACAAGAGATTTACTGTGAGCTCTACTGTTCTGTCCTTCAATACAATCCCAACATGATTTTAGCTGATTTTAACATGATTTATGATCAAATATGATCATTTGTTTCTATCTGTTTCGCCCAGAGAAATATAGCGAGCTCTACTGCTTGTCCATCAACCCCAACGCCAACAAGGAGGAGAGGGAGGAGTCCTGGAGTTTCCTAGACCTGCAGGCGGACTACAGACGCATGGGCGTGCCCAACAACCTCTGGGTCAGCACTCCGGCCAACAGCGAGTACAGGGTTAGTAGTATTACAGTCCTCTTCTGATTTTAACCACTATTGTCCTAATCAGATAGTGAGTACAGTGTTAATACAGTCCTCTTCTGATTTTAACCACTATTGTCCTAATCAGATAGTGAGTACAGTGTTAATACAGTCCTCTTCTGATTTTAACCACTATTGTCCTAATCAGATTGTGAGTACAGTGTTAATACAGTCCTCTTCTGATTTTAACCACTATAGTCCCAATCAGAGGGTTAGTACAGTCCTCTTCTGATTTTAACCACTACAGTCCCAATCAGATGGTTAGTACAGAGTTAGTACAGTCCTCTGCTGATTTTAACCACTATAGTCCCAATCAGATAATGACTACAGGGTTAGTACAGTCCTCTGCTGATTTTTCTGGTGTTGATAGTCCTGATCTGATGTTGAGTACTGGGTCTGTTCAGTCTGGGTCTGATATTGACTATTGGGTTAGTAGCAGGGGTTGGAACTGAAATCATTTTCCAATCGTTTTGTTCTGATTAGAATTGAAAAAAAAAATTCATTCCACTGTTCGGACCAGCAAAATAAAGTTCTGAACCGGTTCCAAGCCAAATAAAGGACCAGTTTATATCATTCCTTTGTGTTCCTTTTTTAACCTGTGAAATCAACAGTTTTTAACAGTTAGCTCATTAAATTACTTCACCAATCAGTGTGGATAGAGCAGGTAAGCTAGTTGTTTACATGTATGATGGACAGACAAGTGTAGCCTATGGCACAACATGCGACTGAAATGTTGTGGATGATGCATTATCTGAATTAGGTGCACAGAATTATACCTAGGAGGAGCAGCTTCTGTGGAGGAACTTTGAATGTCCTTTGAGCTAGCTAGCTAACAAGCTTGTGTGTGCAGAGCGGCACCAGAATTATAAACACATCTTACTATGTTGTAGTTAATAAATCCAACGTGACATGTAATAACTAACCCTAAAATATCCTTAACTAGCATTGAAAAAGTTCATCCATTCTTCTCTAGCCAAATAAAAATCTCTCTCCCCATCTTCTGAATCAAGCTTGTAACGTCAGTACAGTAGCCTATGCATCGTAGGGGGGAGTTAGCCAAACAAGCACACGCACAGGCAAAGATTTTCAGTTTGCAGGCAGACACTGGACTATGTTTGAGTGACAGAGTGAGTGCTTTGCATAGGTGTTTTGTTGCGTTTTGTTGTGGGACTAGAAACAAAAATGCCTGGAATGTAAAAGAACGTTATTAACCGGTTCTGTTCCGGGACAGTTCGGTTCATTTTCGTTCTATGTTCCGTTTCTGTTCCTTGACATTTTTTGCTCTTTTCCGGTTTTCTGTTCTGTGAACCGGTTCCATCCTCTGGTTAGTGGTATAGTCCTCCTCTTGTAAAGACTTTCTCTCTCTGCCTGCAGGTGTGTGACACGTACCCATCAGAGCTGTTTGTGCCAAAGTCGGCCACACCTCCAGTCATCGTGGGGAGCTCGAAGTTCCGGAGCCGAGGGCGTTTACCCGTCCTGACGTACTTCCACCAGGATACCCTAGTGAGTGGATGGGGCATACTATCTGGGTCAATGGTGTGGGTTGAATCTGGAGAACAGTTGTTTTATGTTTGTTTAATTTAGGTGATTCGTCATGTTTAATTGTTATGCCTGAACCAGTCATGGGTCTGAATATTGTGTTTTCTGTTTAAAAATTTCAAATGACTTAAAAAATAAATAAAAAATGTTTTAAAAAAAATGCATGAAATGAAGTCTGCTAAATGACTAAAATGTAAAATGTAAATGTAAATGACTGTTTAAATGTGGGCTTTTGCTTGGCATGCCAAGACACACGCAGGATACTAGCACTGTTTGAGTACTGTTAAACACCACCTCTTCCTCTGAGCTGGATGTCATCACCAGTCACTTCAGCGTCTGACCCCTTCTTCTCCCAGGCTGCTATCTGCCGCTGTAGTCAGCCCCTGTCCGGCTTCAGTGCTCGCTCCCAGGAGGATGAACAAATGCTGGAGGCCATCATGAAGTCCAACCCGGGCAGCGACTACATCTACGTGGTGGACACCAGGCCAAAGGTCAGAGGTCACCATAGATAGACCCTGGGGTCAGGAAGTGTTGATATACTGTAAGGTCAATGGGGGAGTAACGGTACATGAATGCCGTTTTGTTTTCCTTGAAGCCTCCTTGACTTGGGTGGACATCTGATCCATCCACCGTCCACATGTTGCTCTCAGACTGTAGGCTCTTTCCAGGCTTTGTCGATTTTAAAGCTGAATATCAATGGGCGGCAGGTAGCCTAGCGGTCAAGAGCGTTGGGCCAGTAACCGAAAGGCCGCTGGTGCGAATCCACGAGCCAACTAGGTGAAAAATCTGTTGATGTGCCCTTGAGCGAGACACTTAACCCTAAATGCTCCTGTAAGTCGCTCTGGATAAGAGCGTCTGTTAAAAGACTAAAATGTAACATGTAATGATGTCGTCAACAGGAAGTATTTGACTGTATTGTGATATAACGATTTTCATCTCTCTCCAGTTGAATGCGATGGCCAACCGGGCGGCTGGAAAAGGCTATGAGAACGAGGACCACTACACCAACATCAAACTGCAGTTCATCGGCATCGAGAACATCCACGTGATGAGGAACAGCCAGCAGAAGATCATTGACGGTAATGACTTCCTCTTTCCCTTTCTCTTCCAACCATGGCCGACGTTCTACTGAACGTCAGTATTCCTACTCAGTTCATACACATAGTTGTCAGGTTCATGCATTCCTTTGGGTTGGCTTGTGAATGTCCCACATTGTATGTGTGTATGCATGACTGACTGCCCTCTCTTCCTGCGTTGACCCTATAGTGGGCGAGCTCAAGACTCCCTCCATGGGCGACTTCCTGTGGGGGCTGGAGAGCTCCGGTTGGCTGAAGCACATCAAAGCCGTGCTGGACGCAGGCGTCTTCATCGCCAAGGTGATACAAACTGGGCAGGGCGCGCGAGCACACATATACACACACACACAATAGGTATCAATTTCAATAATACTGTGATGTGTGTGTAGGCGGTTGCGGAGGAGGGTATCAGTGTGGTGGTCCACTGTTCGGACGGTTGGGACAGGACGGCCCAGGCCTGCTCTGTAGCCAGCGTTCTCCTGGAGCCTTACTACAGGACTATGAAGGGACTCATGGTAAGGCTTTAGCTTCCGTTCATCACACACTATCTACAGTCTACGTCATGGCACATACAGTCCCTCTTCTACTGTGATCCCATCCAGAGATATAGTTAGCACACGTGGGGCCAGTTGTCCGGACCATAGAGTCTCCATGAAGTATGCGCTTTAGTCCAGGACTAGACATCATCTTGGTCTGGGAAACTGGCCCGTCGGGTGCAAGAAAGACTGACTTAATCTCTTCTTCCTGTCTTTTAGCTGCTAATCGAGAGGGACTGGGTGTCGTTCGGTCACAAGTTTTCACACAGGTCAGTCCGTCCCACACGTTTGTCTAAGAACCCAACTCCTAACTCTACCGTTTGGTAGAATGAAGGTCCCTGCAGTGCCATGTATTTTACCTTCTCAAGTAGAGTCCTTCATCAGAACGAGAAGTGCATTTGTCATAGACATCATACAGCGTGTCCGACCTACGCACCGTGTCCGCCGCGAGCGCTTTCAACCCTCTCGCCACGTGTCCGCCATGTGTGCTGCACTCAGGTCAGATCATAACCCCTGTGAAATTCAGCCGCTTTAGCAGCAACTGTCCGTCTCGGATTTCAGTTAGGATTGGTGAAGTAGAGTTATTCCACATCTTTGAGGTGTTCCACTCCAGTCTGTGCATGTTCTCTTATCAGTTGAAGCCATTGGCTAGATTAAAAAGGTAACTGATCTTGATGCAGTTGCCTAGAGGCATTACTGTTTAACCAGTGGGTTATAAAATTGCCATGACAACGCCCCAGGGTTACCTTTTAGTTCTGTGGTGGAAATTCAACACCAGGGGCACCTGAAGCCTATCTTAAAATGAATCACTCTTTATTATCAGCAAGCTGGAGAGGTTACAACAAACTCTGCACACCGTACAGGTCTGTCAGAAGCTCCGCTGGGGCAGTCCCAGCAGTTCTCTTATAAACGGCTACACACAGACAAGTTTATATTTGCGTGATTTAGCATAATTAATTCATCACTACCGGTGGCTCGCACATGTGACTGACCAATACCTCATGAGGCTCTCTGTCTCTGAGATACCTCGGTTGTTCCCATAGCAATATTCTGGGCGTACTGCCAAGTTGAGGAACAGTGATAGTGAGGATTCCTCCATACACAACCAGTCAGTCACCTGCATGAACCATTCTAATTAGTTATTAGAAAGTAGCATTGAGTCGATACATAACATTTCCCTTACAGTTCTTTAAATCTGCTCTAAAGGGGCAATCAGCATTGGCGAAAATAGAAGCTTGTTTTACTCCAATGTTTGTAATCAAAGAAAATGTAAACAAACACTATATATCCTCAAAACATGGTAAAAACTATCATTTTGTTGTCAAGGACGGTCAATCCTTGCATCCGTAGCTCTGTCTATGAGTTTGAGAGGGATTACATCCCTCAGCTTTTCACCAAACCAGGGGCAGCGAGACCGCTTCGTTATTGTTTCTACTGCTGATTGCCGCTTTAAACTCCTTATGAAAGTGTTTTAAGCTGCAGTCTTTCCTTCTCTGCAGGTACAGCCATCTGGAAGGTGATCCTAAGGAGGTGTCCCCGGTGATAGACCAGTTCCTGGAGTGTGTGTGGCAGCTGTCAGAGCAGTTCCCCTGTGCCTTTGAGTTCAACGAGCGCTTCCTGGTCCAGCTGCACAGACACGTCTACTCCTGCCAGTACGGCAACTTCCTGGGCAACAGCCAGAAGGAGAGGAGGGACATGGGGTGAGACTGAGGGCGCCAATGTGCCGGAGGTAGTTCAGTGAACCGTGCTTGTGTTACACAAATAATCTTGCCTGAGGCGTGAATACTTGTGTTAGCTCAGCGGGCTAACAACCTTGTGGTTCATAAGGCCGCTACAATCCCATTCCATGCAGGTCTCTGCCTTTCTTACAGCAAGCTCTTCTGTACTGTAACCCCTCTCATGTATCACATCTGGTTTGGTTTTCTCCAACGTTGGTCAGGTTGCGTGAGAGGACTCACTCCCTGTGGCCCCAGCTGTGGAAGGACAGGGCACAGTACGCCAACCCCTTGTACAGGGCTGACCACACCCAGACTCAGGGGATGCTACGGCCAAACACCACCCCCTACTGCTTCAAGTGAGTTACTGCACCCTCTCAGTAGACTCACTGGGAAAACAAGAGTGAAAAAGCTAGAAGGACTGGGACACTGAATGGTTTTTATTTACTTTGTGTCTTCGGGTACATCTGAGACGAAGGGTTGTGGGTTAAAACCCTCAAATCCATCAGATGGTAGCCTGTTGTAGAAAGCACTTTACTTTATTGTACAGTTTAGATCCAGAGGGTTTGTTCAATAGTTGTAGTACGGTTTAGATCCAGAGGGTTTGTTCAATAGTTGTAGTACGGTTTAGATCCAGAGGGTTTGTTCACTAGTTGTAGTACGGTGTATCTTGTCTCCAAGGATGTGGAAGGGCATGTATAACCGTGTGGAGAAGAGTGCGCCCCCGCGCCAGACGCCCACCGAATTACTGACAGCAGTCAGGGAGGAGACTCAGCAGCTGGAGGAGGAGCTGACCAATCACCAGGAGGTAGCACCGGGAGGGACGGCCCACCCGGGCACCAAACAAGGCATACAGACACGCTCGCGTAACGCTCCCAATGAACGCTGCTCTTTAAGGCCAATTTACAAGTTTATCAATGTATTATTATCGTTATGAATTACTATTAACTAGTTTATGCTGTTTTAACAACTATATCGTTGGGTTTTTACAGGGGAGGGGGCAAACACCATGAAGTCAAAGATAAGTTGAAGAAAATGTGTCTCAGAGGGGCGTTCAACAGGAGGGTTTCTGTTACATATACAGTAGTCTGCTAGTAGTCTATAGACATAGTGATTCATTCATATTCTATCCCAGACTTACTGGTAACACTTGTCTTTTCATTTTTTCATCTGTCCATCTTCCAGAGGATTGCAGCCCTGATGAAGGGGGATCAAACTAAGGGTAATGCGGGTCAGAGGAAGACCAACAAAGTGTGTGAGGAAGAATGCAGGCCAGGTGGGCTGGCTCCTCCCACTGGAGATTGCCCCTTCACTAGCCCCCCTCGGGACTATTTTCCCTCCCAGGGGGGGCCCCCGGGCCCGGCTATGACTCTGCCCTTGGGGCCCCCCAAGGGCCCTGGCCTTGACCCCGACGACCTCTCCTCGGCTTGCAGTGACATGGAATCGGGCGTGGCCGACCTCAGCAGCCGCTCCTCCAGCGGCGGCGACGACAGCAAGGACCCCGACGAGGCCATTTAGTGCGCAGCCTGAGCGAAAATGGCGATCAATGAGGGGTTGAAGAGGGGCTTGTCGGAGGGCACTTTGCATTGACAATTGAATATCACAGAGGTCTCTTTTGACGGGGCCAATTGGACTGGATTTTACTTGTGGTTCTTTTGTTTTGTTTCTGTGTAGTTAGTATCGGAGCACAACGTGAGCACCTGCCGGGTATTGTGGTAACACTGGGTAGCCATAGTGGATGTTTTAACCCCATACTAGTGTAAAATGTGAACAAAAATATTCCAGGACCAAACATTTACAGCAAAGGCAAAATACTGTGTGTGGAATATTTTGTCTTAAGCTATTATGTTGAGTTACAATGTACTGTACAACATTTTAAAACAGGAAAAAACTAAATGTACATTTGTTTGTACTTTCCTTTAGACCCATGCATTACATTGGTCACACCAAGTAGGACTACCCCTCGATAACAAAAGTATCAGAAGCATCTGAAATCCATTTGTCCATTCTGTAGTCTGAACAAGCATATAGGCTACAATGTATCCCAGTGGTATAACATGGTCGTGTTCAGGAGGAAAACACTGAACAAAAACGGTCAGAAAACTATTGAACTTGTCCAATAAGAAACGCTGTTGCAAAACAATTCGCTACATTCTGCACTTATGAACACGACCCAGATAACACTGTCAAACACGGCACGTGTTCTTGGAACATTTATCACCACCCAATCTAGTTTTATGTTTACTGTCTCGTTCTGATAGCCTGCCTTCTCACACAAATGAAGAAACACTGCACTTCCCAACTAGCCTGGATGAACAGAAATGTCCACGTTGCCATGACTAGGCTTTTATTTGGTCTTGAAATGAAAGTTGCTGCTTATTAGTAATGAATCGAGAGACATACTCTTTCCTTTGGAAAGCCCATTGAACGGCGGTAACCTTTTCAGATGGTTATTCCCACTGATGTGTGTATTTAACTGTGTATACGAGTGCATTCACTAGCGCTGTAGTATGAACACTTAGGATACATTAGAAACTTTGTTCCAATATCAACACCAGCTCACCACTTAGAATGCATGGCCAACACATTGGTTCAATCTGAATGGTATGTGGGTGTGGATATTGGAAGTCAAATCTCTTTGTGATCGGTAGCATTAGTTAGCCTGTGTGCCATTCTGTTTCTGTCCTCTTGCCAACTGCCTACAGACGGGTTAGCTGACAACAGCACGAAAAGATGTGTGTGCGCTTCAAAGGGGCAGAAAGCCGTGTGTTATGGTTCTGGATGGCCAGATCACTAGCAACAATGACAAGAAACCATACGTGGGATCCTAGGTGGCTAGTTTCATCTTGATACCATGTCTTGTTTTGATCTATGCTAAATGGCTAACATTTGCTAGCTAGCTAACCAACAACTGTAATGATGTATTTGAGAGACAAGTGCTCATTGTGGAACTTTATTTGTTTTCAATAAACATTGGAGACTAAATATAGTTTACGTGTTGTCAACAGTCTAAACCAACCACGTCTGTTTTGCCCCATAGTTGCACACGCCTCGGTTTTGTTGCTAAACAACCAACCCGTCTATGGAATTGTCATGGCTTGACAATGAGCAATGGAGTTGGTAAGAGCACAAACAGATCTGGGACCAAGCTAAGTATTAGACTGTTGAGAAACCACTTGTATGGTCAACCTGGGAAAACAACATGGCTAAATCCAATGGATATCCTTTCCACTGTGGTATTTAGTGTTTACTTTATACATTGTTGTAAATGACCTGTTGTAAATGACCTGAAATAAACTCCATTCACTGTCAAAGGGAAATGACATTTGATGTGCTGGTTTAAAACGCGAGAGAGTGTACATGAGGTTATGAACATGACTGCATTTCAGTCACACTACAGTACACACACACACACGTCAGATTTTAATGTTAGAAAAAATAATACATCGGGAATTCTTAGTAAACAAATGTTCTGAATGGTTTATTAACCTAAAGAAATTAAATAACATAGTACAAGGTGTCTTTGATTATAATAAAGCCTATTATTAACATTATTTAAATACAGTATCCATCGTAGTTGGGTGTTCGGCAGCGTTAGCAAACTCATCATCCAAATTCAAGTAGGTACGTATGTATGAGACAAGTCCCAAATCATCATCATCATCATCACTGGAAACTGTATACTGAAATGAGTTCAAAAGCCTAGTTCAGGATTACAATTCATACCACAATGGTTGCTTCTTAGCCTCTATCAACACCAAGATGTGCTTCTCGTCTCTTTAGGGGTGTGTTGCTGGTAGATAAAACTCCATAGTTGAGAAGAGAAGAAATGCAGCCTATGATCAAGTAAGACAAAAATGGAACATTGTTCAACCCATCATTGATCTCAAGTATAGTCAGTCCTTGCATCCATAGCTACATCTATGAATGTGAGAGGTTACACTTCTCCAGTTGTTTACCCAAAAAATGCTTTGTAGTTGTTTGAATCTCAGATTGCCCCTTTAAGGTCAGATTCCATAAACCCTTTGGTACAGTATGTACTTCACCCAACAGAGTGGCGTTAGTGTGTTTACCTTTTATAAACATGTGTGAGGGGAAGGGGGCGGGGCTCAGTGGCTGCTGGGGAACTGTCCGTGTGTGTTGATGGACTGTTGCAGCTTCTCCTCTTTGGCCCTTCTGCTGTGGCAGAGCTGTACAGCGAGAACACACACACACACACACACACACACACACACACACACACACACACACACACACACACACACACACACACACACACACACACACACACACACACACACGTCCAAATATGAAATCAAACATTGACTACTGTGTAACAGACTGTATTTACATAGAATCCCATTTCCTGGTTGTTGACTTGTTGCAGTACACCTTGTTCATATTACCACAGAGATGTTTAGACAGTCTCCATACACAACAGCTCAATGCTTCCCGGCTCTTTATTCGTGGACTATGTTATGATCCTTCTCTTCTAACTCTGCTAGTTCAGTTACTGGTAAAAGACAGACATATCCATCCCCACACGATAGAATGCTACCACCGTTTTGACAACAAAGACGTGTTGAAATGTCAAAAAGTACATCTGAGGTAGAATTCTGCAGTGTGCTGGTATCAGTCTCCCATTACTTTTTGTCAGCTTGTGGACTTGACGTTTTGACAGTTAGTTCAGTTTACCGTCCTCTTCTCCATGAAGTTGGCCAGGAAGTCGTCGATGTCCGTCTTGCCCTCCAGGAAGCTCTCGGCCGTCTCCTCTGACTCCTCCTCCGCCTGGTGGGCTGCCACCTTCAGACGAGCCTGCAGGGCACTCAGACTGCAGCTCTGGAGAACAACACAAGTTCATAGGATAACACTTAAAAAAACATCGTTTTTTTTTGTTTTCAAACCTCAAAATGGACTCTGACGTCAAGCCAAATCCACACCCCACAACACCAGTTGTGTTGTGAATAATCTGTATATGTTTCAACCCCAAAAACATGGACAAGATGAGCAGCAAATAAAACAACTCATGGCCTGGGTCATGGACTTGTCAATATTGATCTACTTTTGAGGTTTGATCATCACGTGTGTGTTTAGTGCAGGGAACACCTCACCTCACTGATGTCATGCTGTCTCTGCATCTTGGTCTCAAAGGCCGATTTGTTCTGGGTTAGCTGCTCGTACTGTCAACACAACAAGTAAGAACAACTAGCGTTCACAACACAATATACCGTCTACAGCAATCTATAGCAGTAGGACTGATCCCGACGCACATTTCAACTTGGCTCAATGGTACAAGTTGGTATCAGCTATAACGTTAGTAACAAACTGACAGTTGTCATGAGACATTCATACAGGTAGAGTGTGATTGCTAACGTATATTGACAGACAGACCCTCTGCATTCATTAGCCAGTGAGTGAGTATTATTCAACGGCAGCTAGCCTAGTGGTTAGAGCGTTGGGCCAGTAACCAAAAGGTTTCTGGATCGAATCCCTGAGCTGACAAGGTAAAAATATGTCGTTCTGCCCCTGAACAAGGCAGTAAACCCACTGTTCCCCGGTAGGCTGTCATTGTAAATAAGAATTTGTTCTTAACTGACTTGCCTGGTAAAATTAAAAAAAAGTCTGGGTTCCTCACCTTGAACAGCATTTCTTGTCTCGTCCCCTCCAGCTGAGGTTCCAGCTGCAGGTTCTTCTCTGGGAGAGAGATGACCAAGACATGTCAGTGTGTTTCCCAGGGCAGCAGTGAACTCAGCTTCAACACTTCCCCACTTTCTAGCACACACTCATTTCACTACCTGCCCATATGAACTGACTGAGGATCTGTGTTACCATAGCGATTATGAGCTTGACACCAAAAGTGGCCCTGCACCAGTAACTTGCCGATTCCTTTTGGGAGTTTGAGCTTTTGGGCTCCTGGGATAGTAGCCCTTCATCTCCTTACTGAGTCAGATGAACTCATGGATAAAAATGTTATGTCTCTGTGTGCAGTTTGAAGGGAGTTGTAGGTCGTTTCTGGAGCCATTGCTAACTAGCGTTAGCATGACTGGAAGCTCATAATAGCCATGGTCCTTGATCTAGCATTTGTTTGTGTGTACATGGTGGGTCACAAGAAAACACTAAAGGCTTTGGCTATACAGAGTGTCACCCACTGCCCAGTCAATTTTAGCAACCACCACTAGTGTGTAGGGAGACTCACTGGCCATGTCCACGATGCTGTTGACCAGCTCCTCCTTGTCAGTGGTGACCTGTTTGAGCTGGGGCAGACACACAAACAACTCCAGCAGCACGTCCTCCTGCTCACTCATGTCCTTCAGCTGGGACACACTGGGGACAACACACACACAGTCAGTCAGTCAGAGAGGGATATGGTGGGACAGATGGATGAAATCATACCTTGAAGGCAGAACCCAGTGTGTCAGAGTGAGCAATGAGCTGTCGCCCACTCTCAGCTATGATGTGGGCGTGCCCCAAGGGTCAATACTGGGGCCCCTCCTGTTCAGCCTGTACATTAATGATCTGCCTTCTCTCTGTACTGGGTCTGAAGTTCAAATGTATGCAGATGATATATGTGCATGCAAAGAGCAAACAACATGCTACACAAGAACTCACTACTGTAGTGGTCCTGGTTACAAAGTGGCTCAGTGACTCATGTTTGCATCTCAATGTGAAAAAAAACTGTCTGCATGTTCCTCACAAAGAGGGCAACTGATGCCGCTGAGCCAGATGTCTATGTGATTCCAACCGCTCTTGTAAAAAGTAGGTGAACAAGGTAACTCAAATAACCAAATTCAACTTAGCGAATTTGCGATTCATGCGAAATTGTTTGACTACGGAGGTATAAAAACTGTACTTCAAATCTATGACACTCCCCCACTTAACATACTGCTTGACTAGTTGGGCCCAAGCTTGCTGTACTGCATGCTACATGTTGCTTGTTCTATGTTGCTCTGTCTGCGTGCTACGTGTTGCTTGTCCTATGTTTCTCTGTCTGCGTGTTGCTTGTTCTATGTTTCTCTGTCTGCGTGCTACGTGTTGCTTGTCCTATGTTTCTCTGTCTGCGTGCTACGTGTTGCTTGTCCTATGTTTCTCTGTCTGCGTGCTACGTGTTGCTTGTCCTATGTTTCTCTGCCTGCGTGCTACGTGTTGCTTGTCCTATTTTTCTCTGCCTGCGTGCTACGTGTTGCTTGTCCTATTTTTCTCTGCCTGCGTGCTACGTGTTGCTTGTCCTATGTTGCTTTGTCTACGTGCTACGTGTTGCTTGTCCTATGTTGCTCTGAATGTTATATCTAAACGTTTCTTTGAGTCGTGTCCTCATACGTTACATTTGGACTCAACGGCCCAAAAAGTGGGCGACGTATTAAACTCCAGTGGCAGAATGCACATACCTCATTTCAGACAGCTCAGGAAATGTTTCAGGAATCTCAGGCATCTTGTACATGTAGCCGTTCAACCCAGCCTGTTGCAGACAGAGTGATATCACGTCTTATGTAGCTTACCAACACATAAAACAAGTAGCTAAGCACTTGACCATCACAGCAGTACTCCAGTACAGAAGCTCTAGTCCGCAGGTGGCTGACAGGCCTCAGTGCCTGGCAACAGTTGTTAGGGTATTGTGTGCTTAGGGCTGGTGGTGAGGTGTTTAGAAAATAAAGTATAATATAATACAAATATAATAGATGCCCCCAATGATTCTAACTAGAAGAACAGGTCAGTCTGTGGGTATTTGTCTGTCCTGATGAAACATTGCTACATTAAACCTCTTGAGGCGTCTAAACTGCATGCCAAATAGTCTCCTTAACTTATACATTTTGGTATTATGTCGGTATTAGCCAGATATCTACTGGGTAAACTACACTTCAGTGAACCTGCGGCAGTGCATTTACCTGGGAGTCTGCGGTGGGTACGGGGAGAGGCAGGTCGGTGATGAGGCCGTAGACAGGGGCTGCTGCCCAGGGTGGGCCGTGACCCTGAGCTCCCTCTACACCCGCGTGGGGCATGGGGGGCGGGGTGGGGCCCCCGGGGGGCGGCCCGTAGTGGAAGATCTGTGTGGGGTAGGGAGGTATCCCCGACGGCTTGTACATGTTACTGCACCACAGAGAGAGAGATGGCAGGGAGGAAAGATGGGAGAAACAGAAAGCTGATGAGAATGGGTTCCCTTTGTGAAGAAACTGTACTCAGTTAAATGACACTAGTCACTGAGCTAGTCTTTCTGCCTCCTTGTATCCTTCACTGTAAAGCTATGGCAGTTATTATGGCTGTCTCATGTGACTTCTTACACCTTTTGATTGTCCTTTCATTGCGTATTACATGCAACCCAAAGAATTTGCCTTCAAGGGCCAACAAAGGATTACATGATGACATGTTGTGTGGTACTGACTAAGGGAAGCCGGTGGGGCCAGATGTCAGGACCGGTGGACTCTTCCAGAACTCATCCAGGAGACTCTGGATGACTTTGCCCAGATCTGAGTGCATTCCAAACTGAGAACAAATTAACATAGGCCTGTTAGCTTCATGACAAGCACATGAATACCAGATATTTGCATCCATGTCAACACCTGCCCTTATACAGACAATGAACTAGTAACGAAACAAGTATAAATACCTAGAGAAAAACATTAAATGGTTACCATTCAGATCACCACAGATTTTGCTTCCCTTGTCTCTTGTATTGTTGACGTAGACCTAGTTGAGAAGGACTTACATTGGTAATGAGGGGGCTGGTAACCATGGTGCCATTGTTGCTGTCTACCAGGTGATGTCCGACTGGAGGGTACACACTGACTACTGGTTTCTCCTGAGGAAACTGAGGCGGAAGCAAGCTGCAGAGGAAGAGAAAAAAAGGGGGAGATAGGGGGAAAAGGGGGAGAAAGGTAGAGAGAGAGGTCATTGAAAGTGATAGTAGCCTATGAGTTCTGAGGGTTTGAGTCCTATTGATACTGCAAGAAATAATCAACAAGTCAGACATAGCCAGGTAAATGGAAGATTAACCTAGCTGTACTGTAAACCAATGGCAGGATGAGCTATTGGGGTTTACACACACGTTGACACTGATAGGACAACATGCTCATATGTTGATGCTAAAACGTAAACATGTATTCATCTGTTAATGCTAACTCTGTAAACGTGCAGCTCACTCACATGTTGACGCTGATGGTTGAGTTGTTGACTGTGAAAGGGATTCTGTACTCCACATCTTTCTGGATCTCTGCTAAGCTGTAGGAGAAGAAAACCGAAACATATAACGTTAGATACAAACAAGTTTATCCACCTTACACACAATACTTTGAAAGGTGCCAACACGTCAATCCAAAACGTATTGAGCTAGTTAGAATATTGAAAAAGATAGTGACATACATGTATACATTGTTCATGTTAGTTAAATAACGTTACAATTATGTCACCTATAAAGTTAGGCTGAATATCTAGAAGAGAGCTGAGAGGCACCTCTCTCTAATGTTACTTGTAAACAATACATAATACTTTAATCTGACCTAGTCCCATCAACTGTCGGTGTTGCGATAGGGGGCACTAACGTTAGCTCGCACCATACACACTAATTACGCCTCGTGACAACGCTTTAAATAGTAACAAATACTTTAGCTAGCTATCAAGGCCGACAAGCCACGTAGTTAGCCATAACTAGCTAGTTAGCATTGCTAGTACGTGATGTTGATATACCTGGAGTGGGCAGCTTTGAGAGACTCGATCTGCCGTTGTCTTTGTTGCTGCAAGCTATTGGGAGGTGGGAGAGGTCCGGAACCCTTGGATAAGGGGAAAAGCCAGTTCATCCTATTCTGGCTGGACACGAGCTTGAACTTAACTAGCTAGCTAATTAATTAATAAATCACTATCCAGCCTCAACAAGAACAGACGAGACAGACAAGGGAAGGAGAAAACCCCGTCAAGATGTAGCCAATGTTCGCTAGCTACTTGCACAGCGATAACTTTCGGTATGGCATATCTTAGATGGTCGTAAAAAATAACTATTCAGTTTCTCCGCTTGAAGCATTTATCCAAAATTGGCACTGTCATTCTTGGTAAGCTTAGTAGCTACCGAGCACACAAACGGATAATAGGAAGACAACAACCGTCGTTGTGTACGAGCATGATTAAGTAGTTTGCGTACTACCTCACTGTACACAAAGAAACTAGGAAGGTAAATGTACAAATATTTTTTTAGGGAAAATAACTATACTGTGACATATATTTAAAAGGAATAAAATTGTTCTGGCAAATGTAACATAATGGTAATGTTTTTCGTTTTTTTTACATTCTCCGCATCAGGAGTTGAGAGGTCAATGCGCATACTTCAATGACGTCACCGTTTTTACAGTTTGTACCACAGCATTCCTCTGGTTTCTACTGTCACTACAAAGAACATCGATTGGGAAATAGGGGAAAAATTACTCTAGAAGATTTAAGAACTGCACCTCTAATTAAGTTGACATTACTTGATCATGACCTAGTGAAAGATTACATAGCATGGTTTCACTCTTATATACGTCTAATGATAAAGTACATACTATGATAACAGCCGGCACGTTGTTATACCACCTACATTACATATAAATACGTGATCAGTATTCTTGTTTTATTTGCACAGACTAAAGTCTAACCACTCTGATCATATTCCCTCCCTCAATGCTCCACAAGGAAACAAAGAACGGTCATCAATGGCAGAGAGCGGATGAACTAAATCATTACTCAAAGCCCGCTTCGCGCTCAGAAGGGAATATCACGTCTCATCATCGTGGGTAGCGAGACCAAACACTTTAGAAACACATTTCTCAAGTCAAGAACTATAGAAATGATCCCTGAAAGTATAGTCTTAATTTAATTGAGGGCGAGCGAGGGTAGCCTATGTTGGAGCTGTCATTCTCACTAACGGTTTCCCACCATATAAAGAGCACGCTATACGACCACGTGGCCGAAATAATGCTTATCGGTTTACAAAACAGTTGTTATACCCATGAAAGCTTCACAAAATACATGTTCAAGTTGCCCCACAATAGAACTTTGGAAATGAGGGAGGTGCCAGAGGGTAATAGTGCAGTTTTTAGGGGACTGCTATTGGCTGAAAACGTCAATGGCCCACAATAAAGAAAATACAATTTAGATATAAAATGTAATTGAACAATTGGAATTAGAACTGGATTGGCATGATGGAGATTGCTTTGCAATAAATGTCCTATGCAATACTACGTTTGACATTTAGCAGCATTGAAGCCAGTTTAACTATTCTCATGAAATAATTACTGACTTCCAGATGTGTTGTAACAGTGTAAACCTATTGATTCATTTATTTAACAATAATTAGTCTAACCACTCTGATCATATTCCCTCCCTCAATGCTCCACAAGGAAGCAAAGAACGGTCATCAATGGCAGAAAGCGGATGAACTGAATCATTACTCAAAGCCCGCTTCGCGCTCAGAAGGGAATATCGCATCTCATCATCGTGGGTAGCGAGACCAAACACTTTAGAAACACATTTCTCAAGTCAAGAACTATAGAAATGATCCCTGAAAGTATAGTCTTAATTTAATTGAGGGCGAGCGAGGGTAGCCTATGTTGGAGCTGTCATTCTCACTAACGGTTTCCCACCTTATAAAGAGCAAGCTTTAGGAAGGACCACGTGGCTGAAATCATGTTTATCGGGCTACTTTTCATCAACTGCTCATCAATAACATATGGAATCAGTTATTGTCGTGTTTTATGCCCAAGCAAGCTTCACAAAAAACATTCTCAAGTTTGTTCCACAATAGAACTTTGCAAATGAGGGAGGTGCCAGAAGGTACTGATTGCATCTTTTAGGGGACTGGTATTGGCTGAAAAAGTCAATGGCCTACAATAGAGAAAATACACGAAAATGAAATGTAGAAATGAAATGTAATTGAAAAGGTAGAGTTCTGACTGGATTAAAATCACAAATCTCCTATACAACGTCATAGCAAGGTTGACAACAGGAACATTAAACAGTATTGAAACCAACGGTGTTATGGTGATAATCTATTTACTAACCTGAAGTACAGTACATATTGTAAATAAATTCATATTAACAATATTTAGAGCTAACCACTCTGATCATATTCCCTCCCTCAATGCTCCACAAGGAAACAAAGAACGGTCATCAATGGCAGAAAGCGGATGAACTGAATCATTACTCAAAGCCCGCTTCGCGCTCAGAAGGAAATATCGCATCTCATCATCGTGGGTAGCGAGACCAAACACTTTAGAAACACATTTCTCAAGTCAAGAACTATAGAAATGATCCCTGAAAGTATAGTCTTAACGTATCTATGGGCGAGCAAGGGTAGGGAATGTTGGAGCTGTCATTCTGACTGACGGTTTCACAGCGCCCTCTCTCATTGTCACTACCTACAGTCGCTTCTCACTGTATGCAGAGCGCGATACAGCAGCACGTGGCAGCAAGTCATACCTTACTATTGACCTTTTTTTTATATATCAGCTATCACATAGTATTGAATGTAAAGTAACAGTTCATAAACATATAATATCATTTACTGGCTCACTGAAACCACATATGTCCCAGATTCACAGAATACATTCTCTAGTTGGCTAAAATGAAATAATGGGAGGTACCTACCAGAGGCTGCTCAGTTGTTGGGCGACTACTACCATTGGCTGAAAAACACAGTGGTATACGTTAGATAATATATTTATTGTTTTATACTGAACACAGATATAAACGCAACTAGAACAATTTAAACTACTTTACTGTGATAGTTCATATAAGGAAATTGTTTAATTTAAATAATTTAATTAGGCCCTAATCGATGGATTTCACATGACAAGGTGCGTTCTCAGCCCTCTCCTGTACTCCCTGTTCCCCCTATGACTGCGTGACCACGCACGCCTCCAACTCAATCATCAAGTTTGCAGACGACACAACAGTCGTAGGCCTGATTACCAACAATGACGAGACCGCCTACAGGAAGGAGGTGAGGGCCCTGGCGGAGTGGTGCCAGGAAAATACCCTCTCCCTCAACGTCAACAAAACGAAGGAGCTGATCGTGGACTTCAGGAAACAGCAGAGGGAGCATGCCCCTATCCACATCGACAGGACCGCAGTGGAGAAGGTGGAAAGCTTCAAGTTCCTCGGAATGCACATCACTGACAATCTGAAATGGTCCACCCACACAGACAGCATGGTGAAGAAGGCGCAACAGCATTTCGTTACACCTGCATAACATCTGCTAAATATGTGTATGTGACCAATACAATTTGATTTCACTGAGCAGGGGCCCACCCACTGCGGAGTCAGGTCCAGCCATCAGAACAAGTTTTTCCCCACAAAAGGGCTTTTTTACAGACAGAAATACTCCTCAGTTTCATCAGCTGTCCAGGTGGCTGGTCTCAGATGATCCCGCAGGTGTGGAGGTCCTGGGCTGGCGTGGTTACACCTGGTCTGTGGTTGTGAGGCTGTTTGGATGTACTGCCAAATTCTGTCAAACGACGTTGGAGGTGGCATATGGTAGAGAAATTAACATTCAATTCTCTGGAAAGAGCTCTGGTGGACATTCCTGCAGCCAGCATGACAATTGCATGCTCCCTCAAAACTTGAGACATCAGCGGCATTGTGTTGTGTGACAAAACTGCACCTTGTAGAGTGTCCTTTTATTGTCCCCAGCACAAGATTTAATACTGTTTAATCAGCTTCTTGATATGCCACACTTGTCAGGTGGATGGACTCGCTTGGCAAATGAGAAATGCTCACTAATAAGGATTTAAACAAATTTGTACACAACATTTAAGAGAAATAAGCTTTTTGTGCATATGGAACATTTCTGGGAACTTTTATATCAGCTCATGAAACATGGGACCAACATTTCACATGTTGTTTATCTTTCTGTTCAGTAGAGTTGTACCGCAGCTGAAAAGTGGGCATTGTTGACATCATCGCTATGATGAATGGAAATAGATGCGCTGTCTTTTTCCAGCGCAACATCAAAGATGAATAACAGCGCTGAAATGACATTATTAAACTATTGCATCAATGTAATACTATGAAACGTTTGTTTAGTTTTCACTTTAACAAGATTAAGAGTGCACCACTCTGATCAAATTCTGGTGATGAGTCGTTCGCGAACGAGTGGGCTCTAAGAACCGGCTCTTGTAGGTGAACGTTGGGAGCCGGCTCACATATCAGAAGAGCCGAATCTATTTATAAAAATATTTAAAAATTAAGATATGAATAATCAAAAGATTTAAATGAATAGAGAATTCTTTTTCAAAGAATGAAAAAATAAGTAAAATAATATAGGCCTAACTGCTCAAGCGCTCACATTCATTCTGACTGTCTGCTTAGACTAACAGCCTCATCTGTTGTTCCTGTCAATCAGACACACAGTGTCAACCAATGAACCAAAGATGCATGAGGGAGGGCCGAGCCAACTCACTCACAGTCACACACTTAGCAGCCGAGGAGAGAGGAAGGACAGCTGTGAAAACAACAGCTGGAAAACGAGTCGGAAGCACAGTAGCATTTGGATGCATTTTAATAATGTAGACAATGTTAGAGCACAGTGTAGAATTTGCCAAAACAAATTTCATATAAAGCCGGTTCTATGCACAACCTACACCGGCATATGTGAACTGTGCACCCAACTGTGAAGCTAGCTGTAGCGGAGCTTCGAGAAACTAGCGGCCTGCTAGTGATAGTGGTGGAGCCAGCACCTCCACACGTGGAGATGTATCCACTCAGTCAAGTAGGCCTACTCCGCGACCCACAGCAACGCAGTCTTCTATGGACCAGTTTATGCCAAAGTCTATGTCTGTAGCAAAACAAGGCCAAATTGATATTACATTGGCTTAAAGATTGCTACTGATTTCCAGCCATTTTTGATCGTGGAGGACAGACGTTTAATAAATTATAGCAATAGTCTAAATCCAATGTACACAATTCCAAGCAGGAAAACCCTTTCAAAATCACTTATTCCACAACTGTACGAGAGCACACAGGCTTCAGTGCGGGAAAGAGTCCAAAAAGCTATTGCAGTTTGCCTTACCACAGATTATTTCACTTATAATTCACTGTATCACAAATCCAGTGGGTCAGAAGTTTACATACACTAAGTTGACTGTGCCTTTAAACAGCTTCGAAAATTCCAGAAAATGATGTCATGGCTTTAGAAGCTTCTGATAGGCTAATTGACATCATTTGAGTCAATTGGAGGTGTACCTGTGGATGTATTTCAAGACCTACCATCAAACTCGGTGCCTCTTTGCTTGACATCATGAGAAAATCAAAAGAAATCAGCCAAGACCTCAGAAAAAAATGTGTAGACCAAGTCTGGTTCATCCTTGGGAGCAATTTCCAAGGAGACCAAGTCTGTAGACCAAGTCTGGTTCATCCTTGGGAGCAATTTCCAAATGCCTGAAGGTACCACATTCATCTGTACAAACAATAGTACGCAAGTATAAACACCATGGGACCACGCAGCCGTTATACCGCTCAGGAAGGAAATGCATTCTGTGTCCTAGAGATGAACTTACTTTGGTGCGAAAAGTGCAAATCAATTCCAGAACAACAGCAAAGGACCTTGTGAAGATGCTGGAGGAAATGGGTACAAAAGTATCTATATCCACAGTAAAACGAGTCCTATATCGACATAACCTGAAAGGCCGCTCAGCAAGGAAGAAGCCACTGCTCCAAAACCGGCATAAAACAACCCAGACTACGGTTTGCAACTGCACATGG
Organism: Salmo salar; assembly: GCF_965601325.2. Taxonomy (NCBI): domain Eukaryota; kingdom Metazoa; phylum Chordata; class Actinopteri; order Salmoniformes; family Salmonidae; genus Salmo; species Salmo salar. The sequence goes on from NC_138294.1 coordinate 15,096,308, forward strand.
GAACAAAGATCATACATTTTGGAGAAATGTCCTTTGGTCTGATGAAACAAAAATAGAACTGTTTGGCCATAATGACCATCGTTATGGTCAGAGGAAAAAGGGAGATGCTTGCAAGCCGAAGAACACCATCCCAACTGTGAAGCATGGGGGTGGCAGCATCATGCTGTGGGGGTGCTTTGCTGCAGGAGGGACTGGTGCACCTCACAAAATAGATGGCATCATGAGGAAGCAAAATTATGTGGATATATTGAAGCAACATCTCAAGACAGTCAGGAAGTTAAAGCTTGGTTGCAAATGAGTCTTCCAAATGGACAATGACCCCAAGCATACTTCCAAAGTTGTGGTGAAATGGCTTAAGGACAACAAAGTCAAGGTATTGGAGTGGCCATCACAAAGCCCTGACCTCAATCCCATAGAAAATTTGTGGGCAGAACTGAAAAAGTGTGTGCGAGCAAGGAGGCCTACAAACCTGACTCAGTTACACCAGCTCTGTCAGGAGGAATGGTCCAAAATTCACCCAACTTACTGAGGGAAGCTTGTGGAAGGCTACCCGAAACGTTTGACCCAAGTTAAACAATTTAAAGGCAATGCTACCAAATACTAATTGAGTGCATGTAATCTTCTGACCCACTGGGAATGTGATGAAAGAAATAAAAGCTGAAAGAAATAATTATCTCTACTATTATTCTGACATTTCACATTCTTAAAATAAAGTGGTGATCCTAACTGACCTAAGACAGGGAATTTTACTAGGATTAAATGTCAGGAATTGTGAAAAACTGAGTTTAAATGTATTTAGCTAAGGTGTATGTAAACTTCCGACTTCAACTATATATACACACACACTTGTATATACACACACATTTTTTGTACTTTTGTATTTTGTAATTTTTAAAATTGATTTAAAAACATTTTTTTTATGTTTATTGAAAATAAACTATATGTAATTAAAGTCAGTCTTGCATGATTATGTTTATTTTTTGGTCCGTTTCAACATTATGGACATGGGTGTGTCTGAGGTCCATTTGGCCTGGCCCACAGATTCCTTCAATGATGGATTCTGAATAGCTCTGTTGATGAACTTCTGGCCAATGAATGACTGTCTATTATTAATTGGTGTGTCCAGATATGCTGTGGACGTGGTGATTGCTGATGTATCTTGGTAGTCTGTAAGCCATTTTTATTGCCATGTTTTGGATTATCTGAAGCCGATTAATTTGCTGTGGTGAAGCTGTTATCCAGGCTGGTAGGGCGTATTCAAAGAGAGATCGGATGTAGCTGATGTAGACTTTCAGCACTGTCTGAGGCGAGGCTCCGTATTTTCTTCCGCACAGCGTTTTTAAGTGGTTTAGTCTTTTTCCGACCCTCTCTCTCTATGTTCGCTATATGGGTTGTCCACTGTATGTTCTTCTGGAAGGTGACTCCAAGGAATTTTGCTTTTTTTTCTACTGTTATTACTTCACCGTAAAGTTTGAGATCTAAGGGTTTCTTGTTTTTTTGCTGGTGCTTCTTGTGAAGAGGACACATTGAGTCTTCTGTGGGTTCAGTTTTACTCGCCACATGTTAGACCATGTTTCGATCATTTCAATAAACTTCTGGAGTTTTTTTGCAGCAAGTTGAGGACATTTGGAGCTGGACCAGTAGCAGAGGTCATCGGCAAACTGTGAGACTTGGCCTATGGTGGGTGGAGGGTAATAAATGTCTGATATGTATAGTAGAAAAAGTAGTGGGCTTAGGACTGCCCCCTGTGGGACACCTGCTTCAGGGGTAAATGGTGGGGATATTGCTGTGGAGACCTTCACTTTAATTATACGGTTGTGGAGAAAGCTAGTGACAATGTTTCTGAAGGAGAGTGGTAGATTGAGATTGGAGTCTGCAAGCCGGCAGCACAACCCATTGTGCCACATCTTATCAAGTGTTTTTTCTATATCAAAGAAAACCGCCAGGGGAAGTTCTTTTTTCTTGAAATTCCAAAGGATGTCCTCTGACAGTCTTCGAATATTATCGGTAGTTGATCTTGTTTTTCTAAAGCCAGCTTGGTGGATTCCAAGGAGGCCCATTTCGGCAGGTAGCCTAGTGGTTAGAGTGTTGGTCTAGTAACCGAAAGGTTGCAAGATCGAATCCCTGAGCTGACAAGGTAACAATATGTTTTTCTTCCCCTGAACAAGACATTTAACCCAATGTTCCTAGGCTGTCATTGAAAATAAGAATTTGTTCTTAACTGACTTGCCTAGTTAAATAATAACAATTTGCTCAGTCTTTGGGTGAGTACTCTCTCAAACAGCTTCCTGACATGACTGAGGAGGCTGATTGGTCTATAACTTGTGATGTTGTATGGGTCTTTACCAGGTTTGTGAATCATTGTGACAACTGCAGATTTCCAAGGTAGGGGAAAATAGCCATCCATGAGACATGTGGTGAAGAGATTAGAAAGAAGGTGCAGGTATTCATCAGGTGCTTTGGTTTTTGGTTTTAATTTCTTCAATAGTAACAGAGCGGATTAAGTGGAGTTATTTGAATGGAGGGCGAGCGTAGGTCGAAGCTGTCATTCTCACTAACGGTTTCCCACGGTATAAAGAGCACACTATAAGACCATGTGACCTAAATCAAGTTTTTCGTGTTACTTTTCATCAATAGGTCACATATGGAGTCAGTTATTGTCATATGTTTCATTGCATCACACAACAAACACTTGTTATGCCCAATAAAGCTTCACAAAAAACATGTTCAAATTGCCCCACAATAGAACTTTGCAAATTAGGGAGGTGCCAGAGGGTAATAGTGCAGTTTTTAGGAGAGTGCCAGAGGGTAATCAATCGCATCTCATCATCGTGGGTAGCGAGACCAAACACTTTAGAAACATTTCTCAAGTCAAGAACAATAGAAATGATCCAATTGGTTGAAAACGTCAGTGGCCCACAATAGAGAAAATACAATTTAGATGTAACATGTAATTGAACAATTTGAGTTCTGACTGGATTGGTATGATGAATGGAGATTGCTTTGTAATACATTTCCTATTTTTATTTCCTTGGGCTCACGAGTGGCGCAGCAATCTAAGGCACACCATCTCAGTGCTGGAGGCGTCACTACAGACCCTAGTTCGATCCCGGGCTGTATCACAACCGGCCGTGTTCGGGAGTCCCATAGGGCAGCGCACAATTGGCCCAGCGTCGCATGCATTACCACGTTTGACATTTAGCAGCATAGAAGCCAGTTTAACTATTTTCATGAAATAATTACTGACTTCCAGATGTGTTGTAACAGTGTAAACCTAATGATTCATTCAATATTTAACAGTAATTAGTCTAACCACTCTGATCATATTCCCTCCCTCAATGCTCCACAAGGAAACAAAGAACGGTCATCAATGGCAGAAAGCGGATGAACTAAATCATTACTCAAAGCCCGCTTCGCGCTCAGAAGGGAATATCGCGTCTCATCATCGTGGGTAGCGAGACCAAACACTTTAGAAACACATTTCTCAAGTCAAGAACTATAGAAATGATCCCTGAAAGTATAGTCTTAATTTAATTGAGGGCGAGCGAGGGTAGCCTATGTTGGAGCTGTCATTCTTACTAACGGTTTCCCACCATATAAAGAGCACGCTATACGACCACGTGGCCGAAATAATGCTTATCGGGCAACAAACAGTTGTTATACCCATGAAAGCTTCACAAAATACATGTTCAAGTTGCCCCACAATAGAACTTTGGAAATGAGGGAGGTGCCAGAGGGTAATAGTGCAGTTTTTAGGGGACTGCTATTGGCTGAAAACGTCAATGGCCCACAATAAAGAAAATACAATTTAGATATAAAATGTAATTGAACAATTGGAATTAGAACTGGATTGGCATGATGGAGATTGCTTTGCAATAAATGTCCTATGCAATACTACGTTTGACATTTAGCAGCATTGAAGCCAGTTTAACTATTCTCATGAAATAATTACTGACTTCCAGATATGTTGTAACAGTGTAAACCTATTGATCCATTTATTTAACAATAATTAGTCTAACCACTCTGATCATATTCCCTCCCTCAATGCTCCACAAGGAAGCAAAGAACGGTCATCAATGGCAGAAAGCGGATGAACTGAATCATTACTCAAAGCCCGCTTCGCGCTCAGAAGGGAATATCGCATCTCATCATCGTGGGTAGCGAGACCAAACACTTTAGAAACACATTTCTCAAGTCAAGAACTATAGAAATGATCCCTGAAAGTATAGTCTTAATTTAATTGAGGGCGAGCGAGGGTAGCCTATGTTGGAGCTGTCATTCTCACTAACGGTTTCCCACCTTATAAAGAGCACGCTTTAGGAAGGACCACGTGGCTGAAATCATGTTTATCGGGCTACTTTTCATCAACTGCTCATCAATAACATATGGAATCAGTTATTGTCGTGTTTTATGCCCAAGCAAGCTTCACAAAATACATTCTCAAGTTTGTTCCACAATAGAACTTTGCAAATGAGGGAGGTGCCAGAAGGTACTGATTGCAGCTTTTAGGGGACTGGTATTGGCTGAAAAAGTAAATGGCCTACAATAGAGAAAATACACGAAAATAAAATGTAGAAATGAAATGTAATTGAAAAGGTAGAGTTCTGACTGGATTAAAATCACAAATCTCCTATACAACGTCATAGCAAGGTTGACAACAGGAACATTAAACAGTATTGAAACCAACGGTGTTATGGTGATAATCTATTTACTAACCTGAAGTACAGTACATAATATAAATAAATTAATATTAACAATATTTAGAGCTAACCACTCTGATCATATTCCCTCCCTCAATGCTCCACAAGGAAACAAAGAACGGTCATCAATGGCAGAAAGCGGATGAACTGAATCATTACTCAAAGCCCGCTTCGCGCTCAGAAGGGAATATCGCATCTCATCATCGTGGGTAGCGAGACCAAACACTTTAGAAACACATTTCTCAAGTCAAGAACTATAGAAATGATCCCTGAAAGTATAGTCTTAACGTATCTATGGGCGAGCAAGGGTAGTCTATGTCGGGACAAGCATTTCCACTAGCGGTTTAATCAAAATTTGCATTGTCTGCGAGATTTACAGAGGTAAATATGCACCTATTCATGGACAAACAATATTTGTGATAAAATGTACGCCAATTACTATAATTATATATACAAATTGATTAATATTCTGTGAATCTCAGTACCCACAATACCTTGCTGGTAACAAGCACTGTTGACTGTGGCGGCAGAGCTGAGCTGGAGGTCAACTTTATATAATGATGTACTTGTTCTTTGTAAATTTAAAACATTACCCTACATATGTGTATTTTTTCGCTTTATTATAGTGAAATATGCACGAGAAGTTTCGAAAACATATTTACATGGTGGAATCGATTGATGAGCGTACTGGTGCGTTGGGGAGAAGTGTCCTGACGGAATCATAAGAACGCATTTTTCGTTCCACTTTTCAAATGAATGGCGCGTTACGCCACAAATTGATCTACTTGCGAAATAACGGCACAATAACATTAATATAAAGATGTGATAAAATAAGTAAAAACGCACTCATTAAAGCAGTATTAAACGTAGCTAGCTACACAAGCTGGTGTCACGGCCGTAATTATAGAAATACGTTTTAATGTGTCAACCTGGCAAAACTTTACTGACACAGTGAGAGGCTAGGAATGTGCGTTAGCTAGTGTAGCACAGCTAGCTAGCCAACTAACAGCTACATCTAATTTTTCGCTGAATTTACCAGCAGCCACAGGAGACTGCTAAGGACGCTCATAATAATGTCTTGAACGACGAATTGAATGACAGCAAACCCATGGGAACCGTGTTTGAGTCCACTCAAGCCATTACCACAAGCCCGTCCTCCCCAATTAAGGTGCCAGCAGCTCATAGCTAGCCTTCACAGTTCTCAGTTGATGAAAGGAAAATAAACAAACCGCAGTCTTTTTTTTTTAGAAAAACAACATACAATTTGATGATTGAAAATGTAGCTACCCAGCGCTGCCAAATAAAGTTATATCGTTCATGTCGCAGGTGCATGCCAGCTGATAGTACAACTTTGATGGTGAAAAAATGTAAAGCCCAAGTGCGCATGTCCATTCTATGTAGTTGGCTGAAAAAACAAATACAGTATGCAATTATGCAAAACAGCCTTTGTTTCCTTCAAAAGTCTTTATTCGTGCATTCATCGCGCTTTTCATTTGCATTCTGTCAAGTTCTTTTCACACCAACCATACATTTCACCGCTTGGTTGAGGGAATGGTCGAGAAATGTTTTTACATGTTCTATAGCTTCTAATATAATGCAAATACGCAGAGTAACTATAAATCAGTTAAGTCAAACCATTTAAGTTATTTAATATTCAAACTAAATACAGAGATACACCTTGAATCGTTGAACAGAATTAAATCACTATCATGCTTAAAATCAAAACGTCTGCTCATAATATTGCTGTTAAGTAGCTTTATATTGCAAACAGATTAATAATTCAATAAATAAATACAATCATTACCAATTGAGGTGAAATGTTGGTAAATTACATAGTGACTTACGTTGAATCATGGAAACCTAGGTTGCACAGTACACTGGGAGGAGGGCAGGTCAGCAATTTGCTTTCCGAAAAGGTAAAATACAATTTGTTGCTGGAATGGAATTAGTTTTGACAGGGAAGACATGTAGAAAACAAGGCACACATGAAAAAAAGTTATACTTCTTCCCTGCCTAATCATTACAAACGTAACACACACACACACAACAGACAGAAGACAAGGAGCCTTAATAAAGGAATATCATGAGCTTGCTCTCTCTTGCTCTCTCGCTCTCATTTGGAAGATCATCAATTGCAAGCATTTCAAAAACATACTACTATTGCTTCATTGTAGAATTCATTGCATTTGTAGGCCATGTATTGATCTTTAGTATCTAGCCAGATGGCCAAACTTGCTGCTGAATATATGCAAGTAGGCCTGTGTAAACAGAAAAAAAGCATTCATAGAAAAATACATGATTAAGACATTAAGATTTCAGATTCTCTTCCTTCTCCCATACCTTTCTCTCACTAGTAAAGGCATTTGATACAGATACTACACTTGACCATGCAGGCTCTTCCTGTAATGTAAGTCACAGTCTTTATTTGACAATTATGATATATTATTATATTACAAACCTTAATGTGATACGAACACTTTTTAACATAAATCGTTCTATATTATGAGTAATCAGAGATTAGTTACAACTTTCTGTAAAATGTAATTTTTTTGTGCTTATTCAAATGTTTGGTGAGTACTGCTTAAATACTAGGTGCAGTAATGTAGGCTATACATCACTGGTCTACTTGCAATGGGAGGAAAATGGATTGCGGAATTGATCCACGATTGGATAAACTGGACAACTGAAACCAATGAGATGTCTGTTGCAAAACGGCAGCTTCTCTGCATGCTACTGGAGGGGATGGTGGCTTAGAACGTAGACTTAGAACCACAATGTTCCCCTGTAGATTGTTCATTGAATCCTTCACCTCCAGTCCCCCTCCACCTCTTTTCCTCGTCTTCCTCCTCACTTTCATCATCCTATTCTCCTCATCTTCCTCCACTTCTTCGTCCTCCTCTTCCTCTTCTCATCATCCTCTTCCTCCTTCTTTAAACCTTAGCCAGGAACCTCCTCCAGAGTTGGTGGACCTGTTACCTGGCCTCGGCACGCAGGCAGATGGGGAAGGAGGCGTGTTGTTTCCTGTTCACCTGGTAAACAATGACAATGGTACCATTAAACAGGGAATATAGCCGGGATGCTGGAGATAGACCAATACACTGGCCTGTGCTTATTTCTTGTAGCCTGGTCCCAGATCTGTTTTATGCTGTCTTTCCAACTCCTATGGTCATTGTTTGGCATTAGTTGGCAAGGCAGCACAAACAGATCTGGGGCCAGACTATATTTCTTGTAACCATTCTGGAAGAGATTGTAGGGTATTTTAAGTTATTATCATCAGATACTTGCATAGATGCACCATAGTCCTGATATGCTTCTGTAGGTGATCTGAAAGGACTTGATTGGTCTTAAAGTGATATTGTGTCAATCTATCCAGATATTTTAAGTATAAAGGGAATAGGTCAGAGGTTATAGGTCATCGAGACAGACAGAGCTGCAGGTTCATTGAGAATAGGTCAGAGGTTATAGGTCATCGAGACAGACAGAGCTGCGGTTCGCAGGTCCATTGAGAATAGGTCAGAGGTTATAAATCAAATCAAAATCAGATTTGATTAGGTCAGAGGTTATAGGTCATAGATGTGATAAGAGATGATGAGTGGATTGTGGGTAATACTTATCTGCCAGCTAGCTCCTTCTTCATACAGGACTTAAAGGAAGTGAATCGCTCTGCGGTTTTGTAGCCCTGGGGTTTGCGAGCAGCAGAGTGGGAGAAAAAGATAGGGTGGGAAGAGAGAGAGAGAGAGAGAGAGAGATAGAAGGAGGGGGTATTGGGATGCTGTTAGTCAAAAGGGAAGGCAGGACGAAGAGGCCAAGAGAAATAGAACAGTAATATAGGACATCAAAGTAGGACTCGTTCAAGGGCGATTGATTGGCATAGTATTAGAATGAATTCATACCTATTTCCTGATTATGCAACTGTCATGTGTAGGGCCTAGGAGTTTTCTCTGACCACATGCCTTTTCTGACTAGGAAAAACTCTGGGCCCTAGTCATGATGACTATTGTAACTGTTGTAACTTCACATTCCACTAGGGGGCAGTAAAATACTTTGGAAGTGCAGGGAAGGTAGTCATTTACAACACCACAGACCTCCATATAACTGTGTAACTAGATTTGCTCTAGATAAAGATCTTAAAACTGCCACCACTTTTATGGCTGTCGACTAAAGTTAACAGTCAAAAGCTAGAATCAAAGTACATTGTCCAAGTGTACAAAAAATAAAATGAGAGCATGTCAAATTTCTAGTCATGGAAAACCAAACTAGATCATTCTGGCTTTTCCCTGCAATTTCACTTTCTCCCTCTCTCTCTCTCTCTCTCTCTCTCTCTCTCTCTCTCTCAAATTCTCCCTTCCTCTTTCCCTCTCTCTCTACCTCAGTCCTCTCCCCTCTCTCTGTCCCTACCCTCCCTCCGCGGTGCAGCCGGTCCTTCATAATGCCGATGAACTCCTTGTAGCTCAGCTGGTCGTCGTGGTCCACGTCAAAGATCTTGAAGATGGTGTGGACCAGGTGACGTGTCAGCTTCAGGCCCGTGGCCACGTACACAGCCCGCCCAAACTCATCTGAGAGAGAGAGAGAGAGAGAGAGAGAGAAAGAGGGGGTTGGGGGATAGATAGAGGGGAGAGAGAGGGAGAAGGGTGGGAAAGTGAGAGGGGAAGATAGAGACAAGATACAGATGGGAGAGAGAGACAGAAAGAGAGGGGGATACAAAAAAAGAGAACAAGACGGAGGAGAAAAGTAACCTACAGCCATTATTCACAAGAGACTATTGAGTGAAAGGGAAATATCTCCACAGATATGAAATCCTAAAATGGAGGCTTACCTTGGCCAATGGAGCGACTGGCAAAGTTGTACATCTGCATGGCGATGGCAAAGTCCTCCAGGTTGTTGAGGAACTGGAAGAAGGAGCGGAACTCGTCGAAGGTGATGCCCTGTGAAGGAAAAAGACGGGAACCCATATAAGTGTGACACACGGAGCGATCATTAACGACGGACACGGAGTGACAGACAGCTCTTCCAGGTCTCGGAATAGGGGGGATGCTTCAAGCTCAAACCCATTCAACTGGTGATGATGGTATGATCATGTGACCTTTGACCCATGCAACGTTGGCCCCCTTGACTGTAGGGACTAGGCCTGAGAATGACACAACCATGCTACACATTTAATACGTTTGTCTATCAGCTATGAATGTGGTTCCTGAGTGGTTCCTTCTGCAGACGTTGTGAGATCTGATCATCTGTGCAGCGCGACTGCAAAAATACAGGTTCACAGGTTTCACAAGTTTAACGCAAGGCTTTCTGGGATTTCGTCCTTGAAAATCAAACTTCATAAGAAACATAGACACACACTGGTTTGCAGTGTGGAACATGTAGACATATATTAGTTATGGGCCTCCCAAGTGGCGCAGTGGTCAAAGGCTGTGCCACTAGAGATCCTGGTTCGAGTCCAGGCTCTGTCACAGCCGGCCGCGACCAGGAGAGTCAGCACACAATTGGCCCAGCGTCGTCGGGTTAGGGGAGGGTTTGGCCGGCAGGGATGTTCTTGTCCCATCGCGCACTAGCGACTCCTGTGGCGGGCCGGGTGCAGTGCACACTGACACATACGCCAGGTGTACGGTGTTTCCTCCGACACATTGGTGCGGCTGGCTTCCGGGTTAAGCGGGTGTTGTGTCAAGAAGCAGTGCGGCTGTGTTGTGTTTCGGAGGACGCACGGCTCTCGACCTTCGCCTCTCCCGAGTCCGTATGGGAGTTGCAGCGATGCGACAAGACTGTAACTACCAATTTGGATACCAGGAAATTGGGGAGAAAAAGGGTTAGAAAAAGAAGACCTATATTAGTTAGTGGTGGTCGTTCCATTGAGCTAGCAGAGCTTATTGGCTTTGATGGCTGGAGCCCAAGGTTCCACAGGAGGTGAAGGCATGCTCCAGTGCCCACCAATAGTCTGTCTGTAGGTATCACTCATTTCAGCCCGAGCTGCATCACACTAAAACAAAGAATAAAAGAAAGGTATGAGACTCAGGAGGCTGGTCGCACCTTAATTGGGGAGGACAGACTCATGGTAATGACTGGAGCAGAATCAGCGGAATGGTATCAAACACATGGTTTCCAGGTGTTTGATGCCATTTCCACTTGCTCCGTTCCGGCCATTATTTAGAGCCGTTCTTTCCTCAGCAGCCTCCACTGGGATGAGAGACTGTAAACGTGGCCTAGTGATGACAACACAGAGAGGCATTCTGAAGTGGTGACCAACACCAGTCTATTTCACATACAAAATGATGCTATGGAAACATCCTAGTGGGGGTTCTCTACAAGCCCAACCTGTGGAACTTCCTTCTTCCTGTTCACCAAGTTTCCTCATTTTAAACACCCTTGGCTGAGGTTAAACCTCCCCAAGTAATCTCCTTTACAAAACCAGTTAGCTAACACAGGTAGCCTGCTGCTAAGGTTCAACCTCCCCAAGTAATCTCCTTTACAAAACCAGTTAGCTAACACAGGTAGCCTGCTGCTAAGGTTCAACCTCCCCAAGTAATCTCCTTTACAAAACCAGTTAGCTAACACAGGTAGCCTGCTGCTAAGGTTCAACCTTCCCAAGTAATCTCCTTTACAAAACCAGTTAGCTAACACAGGTAGCTTGCTGCTAAGGTTAAACCTCCCCAAGTAATCTCCTTTACAAAACCAGTTAGCTAACACAGGTAGCTTGCTGCTAAGGTTCAACCTCCCCAAGTAATCTCCTTTACAAAACCAGTTAGCTAACACAGGTAGCCTGCTGCTGAGGTTCAACCTCCCCAAGTAATCTCCTTTACAAAACCAGTTAGCTAACACAGGTAGCCTGCTGCTGAGGTTCAACCTCCCCAAGTAATCTCCTTCACAAAACCAGTTAGCTAACACAGATAGCCTGCTGCTGAGGTTCAACCTCCCCAAGTAATCTCCTTCACAAAACCAGTTAGCTAACACAGGTAGCCTGCTGCTGAGGCTAGCAAACACAGACCAGTAGCGAACAATGCTCTCTAAATCAGCACCGTGTGTGTGGACAGACAGGGAAGTGTTTAACCGTCTGACTAACTAGGACCTGTTGGAACTTAAAGTGGGAGATATGTAACGATGGGGAAAATGCCTTAGACAAACAGAGTGTGTGTGCCAGTGTGTATCTATCTGCGCGGTGAACAAAGCCATTCCGGGCGAGTGGCCCTACCTGCGTGGTCCTCCTTTGATGCCCTGTGAACCTGATAGCTTCCATACAAACAGACAGGAGCCAGCCACCCCAGTGATACCTACCGACAGACTGGGCCATAGAGTAATCTAGAAAATACTATTGGTGGTCACTGGAGCATGCCTTCACCTCCTGTGGAACCTTGGGCTCCAGCCTTCAAAGCCAAAAGCTCTGCGAGCTCAATGGAACGACCACCACTAACTAATGGATGTCCACATGTCCGACAGCGCAAAGCAACGAGCGTCTACGTTTCTTACTGAGACTTCTGATTAATGGATGAGTACGGCAGAATGCCTGGCTGAGAGTGGACTTGTTGAACTGAGTGGGTTACCTAACTAGGCGTATTTAGGAAACACCTGCATTGGAAGTAGACCTATAAGATACAAGTACACTAATTTCTTCAGTTAAAACTGTACGGCCCACCAACAGTATGAGGAACTCATCTTGAGTGGGCTAACTGACTGAGCTAACTTGTAAATCTTTTGACATCGTGTAAAAGCTATGTATCAGCGTCTACCCCTAAGCCATAAGACTGCTGAGCAATTAATCAAATACCCGGAATATTTGCATTGACCCCCCTTTGTTTCTACACTGCTGCTACTCGCTATCATCTATGCATAGTCACTTTAACGCTACCTACATGTACAAATTACCTCAACTAACCTGTACCCCTGCACATTGACTCTACCGGTACCCCTGTATATAGCCTCGCTACTGTTATTTTATTGTGTTACTTTTTTAAACTTTTGTTTATTTAGTAAAAATGTTCTTAACTCTTTTTTCTTAAACCGGTATGGGTGGTAAGTAACCATTTCACGGTAAGGTCTACACCTGGTTAAAGACCCTTTGATTTGATTTGATCAGGCATGGGTGAAGAACCAGGGGTCCATTCAAAATGACTCGAGACAACAGTGAGGCAGAGCAGACAGGAAGTGGTAAGAAGATGATTCGTTTCACTATTAGGGAATCGGGACAAACCTGTTGCCTCTTCCAGAGCGTGGAAAGATAAAACACAAGAAGAATGTTGCATGAACACGAGGACAAAACACTGCAGAACTTCATTTTCCATCTTCATGCAGCCTATGTTTGGTTAAATAACTTGGGAAGTTTTCGAAGCAAAGTGCAGTGTAGACAGAAAATCTGGCTTGGCTGTGGAGTGTGTTGATGCGTATCCAAACCGATATATTCACAGCGTGCTGTTCATGCAGATCAACACTCTACTGTACATTATACACATTGATCTGCCATTAAGGGACGGAAAGTGTTGCATAATATAATAACAATCGATCAGAAAAAAAAACCGTAGAAGCAGAAAATGCCGGTATCCACACTTTACTTAAAAACGGCACTTTACACTGGATCCAACTCCAACTCTACATGAACACAACAAAGTGTTAGCTAGCGAGAGACAGATAACTCAAAGCCTTTGTATATGACACAGAGAGCAACACACTGGCTTGTCCATCAATCAACAGTTATCACACATAGGTGTAGGACAATGGGGTCAGTGCCATTGAGAGCCAGTCAGTCAGTCAGTGAGTGAGTCAGAGCTGGCCAGTCAGATTACACTGGTCCTTACAACTGGCTGTCAGGTGTTAACCCGTCAGATTACACTGGTCCTTACAACTGGCTGTCAGGTGTTAACCCGTCAGATTACACTGGTCCTTACAACTGGCTGTCAGGTGTTAACCCGTCAGATTACACTGGTCCTTACAACTGGCTGTCAGGTGTTGGCCAGTCAGATTACACTGGTCCTTACAACTGGCTGTCAGGTGTTAACCCGTCAGATTACACTGGTCCTTACAACTGGCTGTCAGGTGTTGGCCCATCAGATTACACTGGTCCTTACAACTGGCTGTCAGGTGTTAACCCGTCAGATTACACTGGTCCTTACAACTGGCTGTCAGGTGTTAACCCGTCAGATTACACTGGTCCTTACAACTGGCTGTCAGGTGTTGGCCCATCAGATTACACTGGTCCTTACAACTGGCTGTCAGGTGTTGGCCTGTCAGATTACACTGGTCCTTACAGCTGGCTGTCAGGTGTTGGCCCGTCAGATTACACTGGTCCTTACAACTGGCTGTCAGGTGTTGGCCCGTCAGATTACACTGGTCCTTACAGCTGGCTGTCAGGTGTTGGCCCATCAGATTACACTGGTCCTTACAACTGGCTGTCAGGTGTTGGCCCATCAGATTACACTGGTCCTTACAACTGGCTGTCAGGTGTTAACCCGTCAGATTACACTGGTCCTTACAACTGGCTGTCAGGTGTTAACCCGTCAGATTACACTGGTCCTTACAACTGGCTGTCAGGTGTTAACCCGTCAGATTACACTGGTCCTTACAACTGGCTGTCAGGTGTTAACCCGTCAGATTACACTGGTCCTTACAACTGGCTGTCAGGTGTTAACCCGTCAGATTACACTGGTCCTTACAACTGGCTGTCAGGTGTTAACCTGTCAGATTACACTGGTCCTTACAACTGGCTGTCAGGTGTTAACCCGTCAGATTACACTGGTCCTTACAACTGGCTGTCAGGTGTTGGCCAGTCAGATTACACTGGTCCTTACAACTGGCTGTCAGGTGTTAACCCGTCAGATTACACTGGTCCTTACAACTGGCTGTCAGGTGTTGGCCCGTCAGATTACACTGGTCCTTACAACTGGCTGTCAGGTGTTAACCCGTCAGATTACACTGGTCCTTACAACTGGCTGTCAGGTGTTAACCCGTCAGATTACACTGGTCCTTACAACTGGCTGTCAGGTGTTGGCCCGTCAGATTACACTGGTCCTTACAACTGGCTGTCAGGTGTTGGCCCGTCAGATTACACTGGTCCTTACAACTGGCTGTCAGGTGTTGGCCCGTCAGATTACACTGGTCCTTACAACTGGCTGTCAGGTGTTGGCCCGTCAGATTACACTGGTCCTTACAACTGGCTGTCAGGTGTTGGCCCGTCAGATTACACTGGTCCTTACAACTGGCTGTCAGGTGTTAACCCGTCAGATTACACTGGTCCTTACAACTGGCTGTCAGGTGGAAGTCTCAGATGTAATGGATTCACTATCTCTAGTTGATCTAACTGATGGGCCAGTGGTGCATTCAGGTGTAGAGAGAAGAAGACACAGTGCCCGGAGGACCATAACAAGGTGGGAACACAAATATAGAGGGTAGGAGGGGGGAATAGGGGTCAGGGGGTCAGGTGGGGCAGGAAGGGCTGAGATGGGGAGTGGGGTGTTGGGAGAGACATGGAGGAGGTTAAAGGGGTGAGAGAGTAAAGGGAGGTAAACAGAAAGTGTGGGTTGTGGAAGAAAGACAGACAGACAGACAGACAGACAGACAGACAGACAGACAGACAGACAGACAGACAGACAGACAGACAGACAGACAGACAGACAGACAGACAGACAGACAGACAGACAGACAGACAGACAGACAGACAGGGAGGGAGGGAGACAGGGAGGGAGACAGGGAGGGAGACAGGGAGGGAGGGAGACAGGGAGGGAGGGAGGGAGGCTGGGGGAGAGGGAGGGAGGCTGGGAGGGTGGGGTCTATTTGAGTACAGGACCCGTTTCCACAAAGAATCTCAGAGTAGAAGTTCTGATCTAGGATCAGGACCCCACCTGGCCCTATAACCTCATTCATTATGAACTAAAAGGCTATACTGATCGTAGTTCAACATTCCTACTCCGAGACGCTTTGTGGATACGGCCCAGGACTATGAGTATGAAATGTGGAAGTAGAAGAGGGAGAGAAGGAGAGAGAGAGGGAGAGAGAGAGAGAGAGGGAAAGAGGGCAGGGAGAGAGAGAGAGAGGGAGAGAGGGCAGGGAGAGAGGGAGGGAGAGGAGAGAGAGGGAGAAAGAGAGGGAGGGAGAGAGGGAGAGAGGGGGAGAGAGAGGGAGAGGGAGAGAGGGGGAGGGAGGGGGAGAGAGGGAGAGAGGGGGAGGGAGGGAAAGAGGGGGAGAGAGAGGGAGGGAGAGAGAGAGGGGGAGGGAGGGAGAGAGGGGGAGAGAGAGGAGGAGAGAGGGGCGGGGAAAGTAGAGGATAGAGTACTTGACCAGACTCGTGTCATGCTATGATTCAAGGTTCTAGATGTAGTCTACCTTCTCATGTGTGTGTGTGTTCCTCTACCTTCTCATGTGTGTGTGTGTACCTCTACCTTCTCAGTTCCTCTACCTTCTCATGTGTGTGTGTGTGTTCCTCTACCTTCTCATGTGTGTGTGTGTTCCTCTACCTTCTCATGTGTGTGTTCCTCTACCTTCTCATGTGTGTGTGTTCCTCTACCTTCTCATATGTGTGTGTGTTCCTCTACCTTCTCATGTGTGTGTGTGTGTTCCTCTACCTTCTCATGTGTGTGTGTGTTCCTCTACCTTCTCATGTGTGTGTTCCTCTACCTTCTCATGTGTGTGTGTTCCTCTACCTTCTCATATGTGTGTGTGTTCCTCTACCTTCTTATGTGTGTGTGTGTGTTCCTCTACCTTCTCATGTGTGTGTGTGTTCCTCTACCTTCTCATGTGTGTGTGTGTTCCTCTACCTTCTCATGTGTGTGTGTGTTCCTCTACCTTCTCGTCAGGGATGCTCTGGCGGACGTTGTCCAGGTAACTGCTGATGTTCTCTACGTTGGTGTAACGCAGCAGGATGCAGGCAAAGTCCTCCTCACTGATGGTGGTCATGCCTTTAGAGTAGGTCAGGAACTCTATCTCCAAAACCTCTGTCTGTAGGTTATCCATGAACCTGGGGGAGAGAGAGGACCAAGTGACAGAGAGAAGGTACATGTCTATGGTAGTGCAGTATGTGTCTATGGTAGTGCAGTATGTGTCTATGGTAGTGCAGTATGTGTCTATGGTAGTGCAGTATGTGTCTATGGTAGTGCAGTATGTGTCTATGGTAGTGCAGTATGTGTCTATGGTAGTGCAGTATGTGTCTATGGTAGTGCAGTATGTGTCTATGGTAGTGCAGTATGTGTCTATGGTAGTGCAGTATGTGTGTGAGAGTAACTGAATACTATATCTGAGTATGAGAGAGCAGTAAAACTGAAACAAGCGACAGAGTAGATGAACTATGTTCCACAGACCGTCATTTTATAGGGCTCTATTAGGATGAATCAATTCATCGGCATGGCGATACCTGTAGAAGTCGTCGAAGGTCAGCTCCGCCTTCCCCTTCTTCCCAAAGAAGTGCACCAGCAGTGTGGTGTCAATCATCATACCCTCCTCCGCACGCTGCCATCCCATTGGCCAGACAGGGGCAGAGGGGGCGGGGAGAAAAGAAAAACAATGCAGTGACTGACATACAACACGCTCTCTGATTGAATGAGGAGTGGGGACCGGTCCGTGTGGGCGGGGTCATGAATCCAAGATGGCAGCCATCGTGCCGAACAACCAGCCAGTCGCATATGAGGTGCATCAACGGGGCAACAACAGTCAGTCAAGTCAATCAATCAATCAGCTTCACTAAGTGTTCACAACAAGGCTTGAGTCTGAGCAGCACCTGCACAGATCCACTGATCTCCAAACCATCCGTGTGTTATAGCTGTTAGTAGACATATTGGATTAGGGCTATCCGGATGGTGTGTAGATCGGATATTCCTGTGCAGCCCAGACTGATAAATGGTAGTGTTGCAGCCAGCAGTGTGACAGACAGACAGGTAAGGCTATAGACAGACGGACAGACAGACACACACAAAGACATGCCTGTAGACACACAGAGAGAAGGAGGAGAAAGAGAGAGAGCGGAGGAGACAGACGACACACCGTCATTTTAGCTGAGACAGGCACATATGCCACCCCATCCCATGCACTTCTGTTCAAACCCCCAAAAGCCACACATAGAAAACCACAGCAGAACAGAAAACCCACCGCAACAGAAATGTGTACAAGAATGTGAGCAGGATTCCACCTTTTTCTAAAAGACTGTAACATAATCAGGTGTCTTTGAAGTAATTATGAATTCTTTCATGTTTTCTTTCTTTCTGCCCTCTTAACCACTCTCTCTGTGTACAAAATATCCCTTCCCTCTCTTCTGCGTGGGCTTTGTAAGGGATCTGGGATATTTGAAACCAATTAGGGTGTATTTGGGATGTTTATGTATTTACCGTGGTTTTGTAATCCGCTGTTTAACACTACCTTAATCCCGGGGAGAGGGAAAATTCCGGAAAAGGGGGAATGTGGGTGTATCAGCATGTGTGTGTGTGTGTGTGTGTGTGTGTGTGTGTGTGTGTGTAGGAGGGGATAATTCAGAAAAAGGTGTTTATATGACTGGGCTTTATCACATAATAACGGATACAGGCCAAATCCCGAGGAACCCTGTCTGAGCTTCCAAGGACACAGAGAGGGCGATATCGATCGATGACTGATATAAAAACCAAATGGGCCAATAGACTTCGTCCCTCTCCCCGCCATGCCCCACCCTTCCCCCAATCCAACCAATCTGGCGTCATGCTGAAGGCAGAGTGTAACTGGCATTGGCAAACTCTCATCATATCCTTCTCCATAGGGGGAGACTGCATTCAGCCATGTTCAGATTCAGCACGATGCTATACGGATAATTAAACTGGTCCCAGGTCAGTCCGTGCTGTCTCGCCAAGGTTAAGTCAACTGTGACTAGACAGCATAAAACTGATCTGAGACCAGGCTGGCAAATGTCTAATACCTTTAGTCTAAAGTCCTAATCCACCAGGGAACGGAAAAAATAATTCAAAGGAAAAAAGAACAGAATTGAAAGAAGAGACATTGTCGTTGTTCCGCTTGACGGCCCAAATGAAGGCACTTTTCACGGCCGAAGCCAGATGTTGTTTGGAAACATCATACTGTGTAGAATTAAAATGTACTCCCCAGGGATGGAATTTAAAAACAATGCAACTAAAAGAGAATGGAGAAATCATGTAAGGATAGGTCTATTTCACATGCTGTATAGGGACGAGTCAGTGTATCTCAAAGGAAATCATGTTTAGTAGCATTACGTCACAGTAAAAACTAACACTTATCCTGTCGGGTCAGTCAGTTTCACTTGTGTAACTTTTAGATTCTTCCACTAATTATATACTGAACAAAAATATAAACGCAACATACAACAATTTCAAAGATTTTACTTAGACACATTTTATATCAGGAAATCAGTAAATTGAAATAAATCTATTAGGCCCTAATCTATGGATTTCACATGCCTGAGCAGGAGGCGAGCCAGGCCCAGCCTATCAGAATGAGTTTTTCCCCACAAAAGGGCTTTATTACAGACAGAAATACTCCTCGGTTTCATCAGCTGTCCAGGTGGCTGGTCTCAGATGATCCCGCAGGTGAAGAAGCCGGATGTGGAGGTCCTGGACTGGCGTGGTTACACCTGGTCTGTGGTTGTGAGGCCAGTTGGATGTACTGCCAAATTCTCTAAAACGACGTCGGATGTGGCTTATGGTAGAGAAATGAACATTCAATTATCTGGCAACAGCTCTGGTGGACATTCCTGCAGTCAGCATGTCAATTGCATGCTGCCTCAAAACTTGAGACATCTGTGGCATTGTGTTGTGTGACAAAACTGCACATTTTAGTGGCCTTTTATTGTCCCCAGCACAAGGTGCACCTTTGTAATGATCATGCTGTTTAATAAGCTTCTTGATATGTCACATCTGTCAGGTGGATGGATTATCTTGGCAAAAGAGAAATGCTCACTAACAGGGATGAACAAATTTGTGCATTTTTGAGAAATAAGCTTTTTGTGAGTATGGAACATTTCTGGGATCTTTTGTTTCAGCTCATGAAACATTGGACCAACACTTTAAATGTTGTGTTTATATTTTTGTTTTGTATAGCTTTACATAGAAATTAAGTATCACTCTGTCATACTTAAACTGACTATCTTCTTCAAGTGGCTTCCTTATAAAACGTACAACTTCTTGTATCTCATGGCATCTGTGATTTGAGGATGTGTTTATTTTTGTAAAAGGAATAAACTTGTAAAATATATGTGGTGAAATGACTAGCTTCTTCGAAAGGCAAGCCCTTATATGACACATTCTCTTTGCGCCCAGACTAGACAATACACATGTTTACTTCCTCTCCTTTCTACCCCCCATCTCTCTCTTTCTTTCTCTCCCTCTCTCTCTCCTGGAAGAGTGAGATCACGACCTGACGCCTCTCGATTCCTGGAAGCTGGGGAGCGCGAGTATGTGAGCTCACCGCTATCGACGACATAATGGTTATCACGCCCACCAGGCGTGCGAGTCAGCACCTGGTTTGTGTGTGTGTTTGTGTGTGTGTGTCCCCGCTGTGGCCTTTGATCTCAGAACACAGGTGAAAAACAGTGATTACTGATGTCAACCCCTAAAACGTCTCTCTCTCTCGCTCACTCCCCCCCCCCCCCCTCTCCTGAATAACACATTAGACCTGTTATTGGAGGGCTGGAGAGTCAGCCAGCCAGACAGTCCTTTCTGACACAGACAAACACAGGGGGCCTAATGGGAGACTCATCATGATAGAGAACCTGAATAGGAGTTAAACACACATCCCTCCTCTCTCTCTCTCTCTGTGTCTCTCTCTCTCTCTCTCTCTCTCTTTGATAGCCTCTAGATGAAAGGGTCCAGTCTATGTAAATACAGGTCATCTCCATGATCTCCTGCAGTCTTCCAGTGTTATTGTCTCTCCTCTGCTTCCGCTGCTAGCCACCTATTAGCCAACAAATAGGCTGCCAAACAAATCGTCAGGCGGAGAAACACTGGACTGCCAAGTCAGCCGTGCTCAATTGTAGACGGACGGCAATGATCTAAAGTGTGTGTGGGTGTGTTTGTGTTTGTGTGTGTGTGCGCGGTGCCAGAATGATGATGTTGTTTTGGTATAGCACTTTGTAGCTAAGCAGGTCGTCACTGTATTTTATGCTAAGAACGTTTTCTAACTGTATTTTCTTGACAAACGGTGGCTGACATGCAGGTAACAACAACCACCAGGAACCAACACAGAGATTCATTACGGACACGTCAAAGGGGTGGCGGAAGGTAACATCGATAAGCATGAAACGCAAGAGAAACAAATAGGGTTTATAACAATAAAACAAACATCTGAATCTAAGAATCTAATACAGAAAAACCATAGATTACACAGTGACATAGCTGTCCTATGGCTATGGATGGATGGGTCAAAACCAAGGGAAGAGTTTTTACGTTTTCTAGTCAAAGGAGGGATGGGATCAAGTGACTAAAAGAACCACTAGAAACCAAGAGAGGGATGGTTGGGTATGAGAGACACAAATGGACGAATGAATGGACAGAAGACCAGTATACCTCTGCCAGGACAGAAGACCAGTATACCTCTGCCAGGACAGAAGACCAGTATACCTCTGCCAGGACAGAAGACCAGTATACCTCTGCCAGGACAGAAGACCAGTATACCTCTGCCAGGACAGAAGACCAGTATACCTCTGCCAGGACAGAAGACCAGTATACCTCTGCCAGGACAGAAGACCAGTATACCTCTGCCAGGACAGAAGACCAGTATACCTCTGCCAGGACAGAAGACCAGTATACCTCTGCCAGGACAGAAGACCAGTATACCTCTGCCAGGACAGAAGACCAGTATACCTCTGCCAGGACAGAAGACCAGTATACCTCTGCCAGGACAGAAGACCAGTATACCCCTGCCAGGACAGAAGACCAGTATACCTCTGCCAGGACAGAAGACCAGTATACCTCTGCCAGGTCTGAGAACTGCTAAATGGATCTATGCTGCAAATGACAGAGGGATGGAGGGATAGATGGCGGAAAAGAAGGAGGGGAGAAAGAAACGAGGGAGGGAGGGTGTACAGAGGACAGGTGTACCTCTGCCAGGTCTGAAAACAGGGCTTGACTGGCGCCGCGCCTCAGAACGTCCCAATAGCTCCTGGACACAAACTGATGACTGTCTGTTTTAACCACCTGCAGGAGTTTTTTACCAGAAGCACAAACATCGTAAAAGAAAAACAGAGGACAACTAAAGGAGGGAAGAGAGGATGATATGAAGGAATAACCATGATCATTTCTCTCGATCTCGTTTGAAATCGACAATCAATCAAAGACCAAATGAAAGATTTCATCCCAAGATTGTAGGGATTGGCTTAGTGATATGCTAATCGTATAGAAGACGGATCCCAGTCACATTTAAATAATGAACAGTCTCACAGTGATATCACTATTATAGTAGAATGATTTGTCATCGTATCACAGTTGATACAATCACGCAATCCAACCCTGGATTCCTCCACAGGGGAATGGTTTTACTACTACCCTACCTCCCACATCCCTCAGATGAGTCAGACATTTAACAAGACATCATTTGACTCCATTCCTTCGCTCCAGTCAACCGACGCCGGTACAGCATGGTGGTGTGACTATCACTTTGAATGACACACGTCACAGAAGACAACATCTGCTATCGCATTCACTCAACTAAAGTCGTTAAGTAGAAACCACTCGCAATGTCTGTACAGACTGAAGCACAAGCAACAGAATAGTGTTGAAACCTCATCTATAGCACACAACCGGTACAGTGATTGGCCACCTGTCTTGTCTCTCTCTATAGGGGAATACAGTGATTGGCCACCTGTCTTGTCTCTCTCTATAGGGGAATACAGTGATTGGCCACCTGTCTTGTCTCTCTCTATAGGGGAATACAGTGATTGGCCACCTGTCTTGTCTCTCTCTATAGGGGAATACAGTGATTGGCCACCTGTCTTGTCTCTCTCTATAGGGGAATACAGTGATTGGCCACCTGTCTTGTCTCTCTCTATAGGGGAATACAGTGATTGGCCACCTGTCTTGTCTCTCTCTATAGGAGAATATAGTGATTGGCCACCTGTCTTGTCTCTCTCTATAGGGGAATACAGTGATTGGTCACCTGTCTTGTCTCTCTCTATAGGGGAATACAGTGATTGGCCACCTGTCTTGTCTCTCTCTATAGGGGAATACAGTGATTGGCCACCTGTCTTGTCTCTCTCTATAGGGGAATACAGTGATTGGCCGCCTGTCTTGTCTCTCTCTATAGGGGAATACAGTGATTGGCCACCTGTCTTGTCTCTCTCTATAGGGGAATACAGTGATTGGCCACCTGTCTTGTCTCTCTCTATAGGGGAATACAGTGATTGGCCACCTGTCTTGTCTCTCTCTATAGGAGAATACAGTGATTGGCCACCTGTCTTGTCTCTCTCTATAGGGGAATACAGTGATTGGCCACCTGTCTTGTCTCTCTCTATAGGAGAATACAGTGATTGGCCGCCTGTCTTGTCTCTCTCTATAGGGGAATACAGTGATTGGCCACCTGTCTTGTCTCTCTCTATAGGGGAATACAGTGATTGGCCACCTGTCTTGTCTCTCTCTATAGGGGAATACAGTGATTGGCCACCTGTCTTGTCTCTCTCTATAGGGGAATACAGTGATTGGCCACCTGTCTTGTCTCTCTCTATAGGGGAATACAGTGATTGGCCACCTGTCTTGTCTCTCTCTATAGGAGAATACAGTGATTGGCCACCTGTCTTGTCTCTCTCTATAGGGGAATACAGTGATTGGCCACCTGTCTTGTCTCTCTCTATAGGGGAATACAGGGGCGGCCATTGAACATCACAGGTTGTACTGGCCTGTCGTCCATCAGGTTAGTGACAGGAGGGAGACGTCTGCTCCTCTGTAGGGGGACAGACAGTGGCCTGGTTCTGGGGCTGTGTTTGAGTATAGACCATTATGTTCCTTCACTCCTCCACAGTGAGTGGAGGGAAATGTGCATTAAGGCTGAGTGAGAGACAGGGCTATAGTCTAAACATGACCACGTAGACAGCCTATTGATCTGTCATCAGAGAGTCCTCTATGGGTTAACCTGGAATCAACACTGAATATCACTGGCTATGTCTCAAATGGCACCCTATTCCCTATACAGTGCACACATTTACAGTGAGGGAAAAAAGTATTTGATCCCCTGCTGATTTTGTACGTTTGCCCACTGACAAAGAAATGATCCGTCTATAATTTTAATGGTAGGTTTATTTGAACAGTGAGAGACTGAATAACAACAACAAAAAATCCAGAAAAACGCATGTCAAAAATGTTATAAATTGATTTGCATTTTAATGAGGGAAATAAGTATTTGACCCCCCCTCAATCGGAAAGATTTCTGGCTCCCAGGTATCTTTTATACAGGTAACGAGCTGAGATTAGAGCACACTCTTAAAGGGAGTGCTCCTAATCTCAGCTTGTTACCTGTATAAAAGACACCTGTCCACAGAAGCAATCAATCAGATTCCAAACTCTCCACCATGGCCAAGACCAAAGAGCTCTCCAAGGATGTCAGGGACAAGATAGTAGACCTACACAAGGCTGGAATGGGCTACAAGACCATCGCCAAGCAGCTTGGTGAGAAGGTGACAACAGTTGGTGCGATTATTCGCAAATGGAAGAAACACAAAAGAACTGTCAATCTCCCTTGGCCAGGGGCTCCATGCAAGATCTCACCTCGTGGAGTTGCAATGATCCTGAGAATGGTGAGGAATCAGCCCAGAACTACACGGGAGGATCTTGTCAATGATCTCAAGGCAGCTGGGACCATAGTCACCAAGAAAACAATTGGTAACACACTACGCCGTGAAGAGAATCTGTCTCCGCACCACGTGCTATCACCACTGGTGTCCCCCAGGGCTCTGTTCTAGGCCCACTCCTCTTCTCGCTATACACCAAGTCACTTGGCTCTGTCATATCCTCACATGGTCTCTCATATCATTGCTATGCAGATGACACACAATTAATCTTCTCCTTTCCCCCTTCTGACAACCAGGTGGCGAATCGCATCTCTGCATGTCTGGCAGACATATCAGTGTGGATGACGGATCACCACCTCAAGCTGAACCTCGGCAAGACGGAGCTGCTCTTCCTCCCGGGGAAGGACTGCCCGTTCCATGATCTCGCCAACACGGTTGACAACTCCCTTGTGTCCTCCTCCCAGAGTGCTAAGAGCCTCGGCGTGACCCTGGACAACACCCTGTCGTTCTCCACTAACATCAAGGCGGTGACCCGATCCTGTAGGTTCATGCTCTACAACATTCGCAGAGTACGACCCTGCCTCACACAGGAAGCGGCGCAGGTCCTAATCCAGGCACTCCAGGTCTGGATTACTGCAACTCGTTGTTGGCTGGGCTCCCTGCCTGTGCCATTAAACCCCTACAACTCATCCAGAACGCCGCAGCCCGTCTGGTGTTCAACCTTCCCAAGTTCTCTCACGTCACCCCGCTCCTCCGCTCTCTCCACTGGCTTCCAGTCGAAGCTCGCATCCGCTACAAGACCATGGTGCTTGCCTACGGAGCTGTGAGGGGAACGGCACCTCCGTACCTTCAGGCTCTGATCAGGCCCTACACCCAAACAAGGGCACTGCGTTCATCTACCTCTGGCCTGCTCGCCTCCCTACCTCTGAGGAAGCACAGTTCCCGCTCAGCCCAGTCAAAACTGTTCGCTGCTCTGGCACCCCAATGGTGGAACAAGCTCCCTCACGACGCCAGGACAGCGGAGTCAATCACCACCTTCCGGAGACACCTGAAACCCCACCTCTTTAAGGAATACCTGGGATAGGATAAAGTAATCCTTCTAACCCCCCCTTAAAAGATTTAGATGCACTATTGTAAAGTGGTTGTTCCACTGGATATTATAAGGTGAATGCACCAATTTGTAAGTCGCTCTGGATAAGAGCGTCTGCTAAATGACTTAAATGTAAATGTTAAATGTGAAGGACTGAAATCATGCAGCGCCCGCAAGGTCCCCCTGCTCAAGAAAGCACATATACATGCCCGTCTGAAGTTTGCCAATGATCATCTGAATGATTCAGAAGACAACTGGGTGAAAGTGTTGTGGTCAGATGAGACCAAAATGGAGCTCTTTGGCATCAACTCAACTCGCCGAGTTTGGAGGAGGAGGAATGCTGCCTATAACCCCAAGAACACCATCCCCACCGTCAAACATGGAGGTGGAAACATTATGCTTTGGGGGTGTTTTTATGCTAAGGGGACAGGACAACTTCACCGCATCAAAGGGACGATGGACGGGGCCATGTACCGTCAAATCTTGGGTGAGAACCTCCTTCCCTCAGCCAGGGCATTGAAAATGGGTCGTGAGTTTGTATTCCAGCATGACAATGACCCAAAACACACGGCCAAGGCAACAAAGGAGTGGCTCAAGAAGAAGCACATTAAGATCCTGGAGTGGCCTAGCCAGTCTCCAGACCTTAATCCCATAGAAAATCTGTGGAGGGAGCTGAAGGTTCGAGTTGCCAAACGTCAGCCTCGAAACCTTAATGACTTGGAGAAGATCTGCAAAGAGGAGTGGGACAAAATCCCTCCTGAGATGTGTGCAAACCTGGTGGCTAACTACAAGAAACATCTGACCTCTGTGATTGCCAACAAGGGTTTTGCCACCAAGTACTAAGTCATGTTTTGCAGAGGGGTCAAATACTTATTTCCCTCATTAAAATGCAAATCATTATATAACATTTTTGACATGCGTTTTTCTGGATTTTTTTGTTGTTATTCTGTCTCTCACTGTTCAAATAAACCTACCATTAAAATTATAGACTGATCATTTCTTTGTCAGTGGGCAAACCTACAAAATCAGCAGGGGATCAAATACTTTTTTCCCTCACTGTACTTCATAGAGTGTGCTTACATCATAAGGACTGTGCTTACTTCATAAAGTGTGCTGACTTCATAGAGTGCTTACATCATATGGAACGTGCTGACTTCATAGTGTGCTACATCATAAGGAACGTGCTGACTTCATAGAGTGCTTACATCATAAGGAACGTGCTGACTTCATAGTGTGCTACATCATAAGGAATGTGCTGACTTCATAGAGTGCTTACATCATAAGGAACGTGCTGACTTCATAGTGTGCTTACATCATAAGGAACGTGCTGACTTCATAGTGTGCTTACATCATAAGGACTGTGTTCACTTCAGAGAGTGCTTACATCATAAGGACTGTGCTGACTTCATAAAGTGTGCTGACTTCAAAGTGTGCTTATACCATAAGGACTGTGTTTACTTAATAAAATGCTTACATCATAAGGACTGTGGTTACTTCAAAGGCTGCTTACATCATAAGGACTGTCTGTGCTGACTTCATAGAGTGCTCACATCATAAGGTCTGTGCTGACTTCATAGGGTGATTACATCATAAGGACTGTGCTGACTTCATAGGGTTATTACATCACTAGAGTGATCTTATTTGCACAGGGTCCTTACTAGAGTCTGCTTACTTCATTGAGGGTACTTACTTACATGTAAGGTGCTTACTTCAAAATGTGTGCTCACTCTACTATCCATACTATTTGTCAAAATCCCCCCCCAATTTTTGGGGGGACAATGCTTGGTTCTGTTTTAAGCCAGAGTGTTTCTTAGTCATTCTAAATCAAATCATCCACTTTTGTTGACGCCCTTCTCTCTGACCCCTAGAATCATTACTCCTCCACCACCCCTCCCCCCCTCTCTCTGACCCCTAGAATCATTACTCCTCCACCACACCCCCACCCCTCTCTCTGACCCCTAGAATCATTACTCCTCCACCACCCCTCCCCCCCTCTCTCTGACCCCTAGAATCATTACTCCTCCACCACCCCTCCACCTCTCTCTGACCCCTAGAATCATTACTCCTCCACCACCCCTCCACCCCTCTCTCTGACCCCTAGAATCATTACTCCTCCACCACCCCTCCACCCCTCTCTCTGACCCCTAGAATCATTACTCCTCCACCACCCCTCCACCCCTCTCTCTGACCCCTAGAATCATTACTCCTCCACCCCTCTCTCTGACCCCTAGAATCATTACTCCTCCACCACCCCTCCGCAATCAATCGCTCAGTCAATATGACAGACAGCCAGAACACAAGGAAGGTCTATTTCAATGGATTTCTAACTAGTTCACTCTATTTCTATAGATCTAGATATACACAGAGTTTTGACCAGGGACAAAGGTACACAGGTGTGTCCGAAATGGCTCCCTATTCACTAACGCAATACTTTTGGACAATAGTAGTGCACTATATAGGGAATAGGGTGCCATTTCTGGCGCGGTTGGGTTGATACATACGCTGTTGATGGGAGCAACCTGATATCCGTAGAGCTGCATACTCTTTTACACAGAGAGACGAGGAGGAGGACGACACGGCATGCGGTCAAAAAAGGAGGAGGAAGTAGAGGAGGAGGAAGAGGAGGAGGGAGAGGAGGAAGAAGAGAAAGGTCACATGTTAGAATAGATGCATGCAAGGAGAGACACACTGGCTCAAATGCACAACAGGAGTACTGCTACCGTAAACCAACACACTTGTAGCTACACAACATAACACAACATGGTCTACAGGTATTACTTCTCTATAGGTCATATTTCTACAATAAAGTAAACCACTGCTGCATCCAAAATGGCACCCTGTTTCCTAGAAAGTGACCTACTTTTGACCCAGAGCCCTGGTCAAAAGTAGTGCACTACATATGAAATAGGGTGCCATTTGGGACATCCACTATGTAAAGGATAAAGTGTGTGTTCACAACGTGCTACACTGGTAATACAGCTCACAAAACATGCCGTCAGATTGTCACAGATAGCACCATATGACTGTATCATTCCCATGGTACCTTAATATACACACACCATTAGCATAACGTTATCCTAACGTTAAAGAGGCATTAGCATAACGTTATCCTAACGTTAAAGAGGCAGCGTATCTGATTCTGTTATTGAAGGGGCACGGAGGATCAGTGGGCCACATATTAGACATCTGGGCTGTGTCTGAAATGGCCCCTTGTTCCCAACAGACGTAGGATCTTAATTGCTGAGAATTTTCCTGCACAGCAGGAAGTGCAAACTTGTAGTGCATTTGAGTTTTAAAAAGGATTCTGAAGTTTGTAATTTCCACTTTAAGATTTCAGACTTTATTTGGCCAAACAAAAAATGGATCAACCCCCTACAAATTAACAAAAAATTATAATCCACATAATAATTCACATTTCCTGTAGAAGCAGGATTATTTTCCTCCTGTAGCAAACTAGCTCTAATTAAGATCCTACACCTGTATATAGCGCACTTATATTGACTATGGGCTCTGGTCAGAATGAGTGCAGTATATAGTGAATAGGGTGCAAAAGTAGCGCACTATATAGGAGGTTGGTTGTTTAGCAGCAAAACCGAGGCGTGTGCAACTATGGGGCAAAACAGACGTGGTTGGTTTAGACTGTTGACAACACGTAAACTATATTTAGTCTCCAATGTTTATTGAAAACATAAAGGTCCACAATGAGCACTTGTCTCTCAAATACATCGTTACAGTTGTTACTGTAGGTAGCACGTTTGCCATATTAGCATAGACATGACATCAGTCAAAACAAGACATGGTATCAATAACAAGATGAAACGAGCTGAAAATAGCAATCCACAATTCCCCACATGGCAGCTTGTTGTCATTGCTGCTATCTGACCGTTCAGAATCATAACAACGCACGCCTGCCGGCCACATCGGTGCACGAGCATCATTTCCGTGACGTTGTCAGACAACCCGTCTATAGGAAATTGAGTGCACAAGTAGTGCACTATAAAGGGAATACAGATGTAGGATCTTAATTTGATCACCCTGTTGCAGGAGAACTGCAGGAAATGTTAAACTTGTAGTGGATTGGAGGTTTAAAAAGTCTTCTGAAGTTTGTAATTTCCACTTTGAAATGTCCGACTTGATTTTCCCTTACGGAAAATGTATCAACCCCTACAAAAATGGTAATTCAATATAATACACATAATAATTCACATTTCCTGTTGCTGCAGGATTATTTTCCTGCTGTAACAAACCGGCTCAAATGAAGATCCTACCTCTGTAGGGTGCCATTTAGGACCCAGGCTTTAAACAACATTCCTCAGCTGTGCCCCTCCGAGGAGCCGTCTGGCTAAGTGTGTCTGGTCCCTCTGAAGCTAAAGCCACAGAAACTCCCACAATCCCCTCTCATCCCCTCTTATCTCTCTATCAGATCCTCTTGTTTATGTTGGGCCACATGGGCTGCTTACGGAAGATGTCACCCATCCACAAAACACTGGGAAAGGAGGCCATTTTGGCTCTGCTCGTCTCCCGCCGGTCCTGACGCAAGCGAGAGGGTTCTTAACTTCAAAGTGAACCGAATGCACTCTCTGTAGTGTGTGTGTGTGTGTGTGTGAAGTGTGGGAAAGCACTAGGCGACAGAACAAGTCCTGAACATGCTTGGAGGTTGATGTTTTAATGTCATATTATACTGTACGATAAATCTTTTTTCTTCTTCAAATATGATGTCTTTGACCCCTCAATTCAGTATTGACAACAAGTTCAACACACATGAGCCGTGTCCGAATGCCCGTACTTGCGTACTAAAATATTAGGCATTTTGGGTGTGTGAAAATAGAACGTTTTATAGTTTATGAAATGTTACAAGTTTCCAATGCCAGGATGTCATAGTCATTTTGGTTTTTCACTAGTAGAATTCGCTGCATGCTGTTGAGAGAGATACGTGTTTTTTCAGACTGGCGTGTGTTTGACAACAGCTGATATTCATCTGATAATGAGATAAGGGGATGCGCTACCAAAATAAACGAATGGCGGGACACAACACAGTTAATCATTAGATCTCAGTATAGGTGAGTCTAGTATGTTGATACGTGTCGCATACTGCATTCGTTTTCACTAAACAGAACATTCTAAATAGTATGTAGTATTAGTACACAGTATGTAGCTTTAGTAAGTAGTAGGCAAGACAGATTTATGATCTATTCTTGGTATATAATTCTTCGTAAAGACATTTTCAATAGCATAACAGAAACTCAATAAAACAGGCATTGTTGTTTGACTTGGGTTTAGAGACACTGTTGGGAGAGGTCTGGTCCTGCTGCTTGCTGTGGGGGAAATTAGCTTGAACACATGCATGCACGCATGCACGGCACACACACACACACTTCCAAATATACTCTCTCTTCCTCTTGTTTGCTCTTACCAGCTGAGCTGACTTCTCCACATCTCCTTTCCTCCCCTTCTTCTCATTTTTCTTCCTGAAGATCTCCTGCAGCTAGAGAGGAGAGGAGAGGAGAGGAGAGGAGAGGAGAGGAGAGGAGAGGAGAGGAGAGGAGAGGAGAGGAGAGGAGAGCAGAGGAGAGGAGAGGAGAGGAGAGGAGAGGAGAGGAGAGGAGAGGAGAGGAGAGGAGAGGAGAGGAGAGGAGAGAAGAGGAGAGGAGAGGAGAGGACAGGAGAGGACAGGACAGGACAGGACAGGACAGGACAGGAGAGGAGAGGAGAGGAGAGGAGAGGAGAGGAGAGGAGAGGAGAGGAGAGGAGAGGAGAGGAGAGGAGAGGAGAGGACAGGAGAGGAGAGGACAGGACAGGACAGGACAGGACAGGACAGGAGAGGAGAGGAGAGGAGAGGAGAGGAGAGGAGAGGACAGGACAGGAGAGGAGAGGACAGGACAGGACAGGACAGGAGAGGAGAGGAGAGGAGAGGAGAGGAGAGGAGAGGAGAGGAGAGGAGAGGAGAGGAGGAGAGGAGAGGAGAGGAGAGGAGAGGAGGAGAGGAGAGGAGAGGAGAGGAGAGGAGAGGAGGGGAGGGGAGGGGAGAGGAGAGGAGAGGAGAGGAGAGGAGGAGAGGAGAGGAGAGGAGAGGAGAGGAGAGGAGAGGAGAGGAGAGGAGAGGAGAGGAGAGGAGAGGAGAGGAGAGGAGAGGAGAGGAGAGGAGAGGAGAGGAGAGGAGAGGAGAGGAGAGGAATTGGAGAGGAGAGGAGAGGAGAGGAGAGGAGAGGAGAGGAGAGGAGAGGAGAGGAGAGGAGAGGAGAGGAGAGGAGAGGAGAGGAGAGGAGAGGAGAGGAGAGGAGAGGAGAGGAGAGAGGAGGAGAGGAGAGGAGGAGAGGAGAGGAGAGGAGAGGAGAGGACAGGAGAGGAGAGGAGAGGGTTGCACAGAGATGATGTGTGAGATCAACAGTGTGCAGCAGTTATCTTCTTGACACATAAAACTGTTAAATGCATTATTCAAATCCAATTCTTTATTTATTAAGGGGGCAGTAAGGGTAACTCACTACTAGGAACTCTCTCTTGTCAACCATCTGGTTCCCGTCGGCGTCAAACATGTTGAAGGCGATCTTGAAGCCTGCGTGGGGCTCTGAGGAAGAGGAGGAGGTATGAAGATGACTGATCTCCACACCGTAGGGACTGAATGGACTACTAGTGGTTATGCATGCTTCTACATGCATCCAGATCATATCAAGATATGTTGTGTTTTGCTCAAACCCGTCAAGTGTATTTCAGCTGTCCATTAAGATGAGTGATCTCAACACCACAGGGACTGGACTCAAGTCATTATGTGTTCTGCTATCAGTGTAACCAGATGATAGCAAGATCTGTTGTGTGATCTGTTTTGCTCAAACACATCAATGTAATTTGACACAGTTGTCTGTGTTATCATTGTTACCATCCCACATATCTCACTACATCACTACTGTTAAAATGATGTCCATGAATGAATCTTTAGGCTCAGTTTAATCAGCTGTATTGAATGAATACTGGGGCGGCAGGTCGCCTTGTGGTTAAGAGCATTGTGCCAGTTACCCAAAGGTCACTGGTTTGAATCCCTGAGCGGACTAGGTGAAAAATCTGTTGATGTGCCCTTGAGCGAGACACTTAACCTTAATTGCCCCTTTAAGTCGCTCTGGATAAGAGCGTCTGTTAAATGACTACAATGTACATGCATACCTGTGGATCTTTCTCTCTCACCTTGGCGAGTGCTATGTAAACATTATCCCAGCGCTGGGTTACCACGCAAAGTGTAGCAGCGATGACTGAGATGCTTCATTGCCTTGTTAGACCCTCAGTGAGCAACAACAGCAGAGCAGCACCTCAGAGTGTGGCTGGAGATTTATCTGCACGGACTGTCAACGCCAGTCTCAAGCCTGCGTCCCAAATAGCATCCTATTCCCTATGTAGTGCACTACTTTTTCCCCAGGGCCATGGACAGAAGTAGTGCACTATATAGCGAATTGGGTGCCATTTGGGACGTAGAAAAAGCAATATATGCCTCCAAGGTGTGTTTTTATTGTAACAATGTTGATGAAGGCCTATATGATGAATACCTACATGTTGATGAATACCTATGAAGGACTATATGATGAATACCTACATTTATAAGAGTTGAACTGTTGAAATGTCTTTATTTACTAAATAATATCTTTCATTGTCACATACACTGGATAGGTGCAGTGAAATGTGTTGTTTTACAGGGTCAGCCATTGTGGTGCAACGCCCCTGGAGCATATTAAGGTTAAGTGCCTTGCTCAAGGGCACATCGACAGATTTTTCACCTTGTCGGCTCGGGTATTCAAACGAGCAACCTTTCGGTTATTGGCCCAATGCTCTAATCGCTAGGTTACCTGCTAAGCACCTGTCTCAAAGCCACTCAATTTTCAATGTTGTCTTAACTCATGTTTTATCTTATCTTGTCTTAACTCATGTTTTATCTTATCTTGTCTTGTCTTAACTCATGTTTTATCTTATCTTGTCTTAACTCATGTTTTATCTTATCTTATCTTGTCTTAACTCATGTTTTATCTTATCTTGTCTTGTCTTAACTCGTGTTTTATCTTTTCTGGTCTTAACTCGTGTTTTATCTTATCTTGTCTTAACTCATGTTTTATCTTGTCTTAACTCGTGTTTTATCTTATCTTGTCTTGTCTTAACTCGTGTTTTATCTTTTCTGGTCTTAACTTGTGTTTTATCTTATCTTGTCTTAACTCATGTTTTATCTTATCTTAACTCGTGTTTTATCTTATCTTAACTGGTGTTTTATCTTATCTTGTCTTAACTTGTGTTTTATCTTTTCTTGTCTTAACTTGTGATTTATCTTATCTTAACGCTGGTTTCATAACAGAACACATAACTGAATAAACATATGGTCATAATATGAGGATGATCTGCATACAAACGACTTATAACAGTTTTGGAGATACTATTGTGTGGTGAATTAAAGATGAGGAGGGAGGGAGGGAGGGAGGGAAGGAAGGAAGGAAGGAAGGAAGGAAGGAAGGAAGGAAGGAAGGAAGGAAGGAAGGAAGGAAGGAAGGAAGGAAGGAAGGAAGGAAGGAAGGAAGGAAGGAAGGAAGGAAGGAAGGAAGGAAGGAAGGAAGGAAGGAAGGAAGGAAGGAAGGAAGGAAGGAAGGAAGGAAGAACTCTCTTGCATTAACACAGGGTTAAAGGGGAGTAGAGAAGAGAGGGATTATAGAGGGATAGAAAAAGAGAGAGAACGAGAAGGAGAAAGAGAGATGCATGTGTGTATGAATGCGGTGCGTGTAACTCTCTGGTGTTACAGTCGCTTTGGTGCATTTCTTAGATCAAAAGTGCCATTCTTGATACTACTTGTACAAATTCCAAATAATCTAGTCTCTTGTGCACATCATTAAAGCAATTTCTTATTCCTTTGAACAAATTGCAATTGCTTTTGTACATATTGCAATTGATAATGTACAAGTGTCAGCTTTTTTCCACATTTTCAATTGCTCATGTCATGTTGATCAAAAGATAGTAGATGGTTCTCTGTTGAATAGTCTTACCCCTCAGAACATCTAGGCATTAGTTCCTTGCATAAGCCATTACATGCAAAATTGTTGAACTATTTGTCATAAACTGTCAAGCATAGTTTTACACATTTCTATTAGACCTTTTGTACAGAAACGTGAATTGATGAATGGTGCAGGTGAAATTGACCCTCACTCATGAAGGAATGTAAAGCGTTAGTTCAACCAACAATCAACCAGTTGTCTAAATTGCTCAAAGGTGCATCTCATGAAGAATCAATTGGCAAGCATATATAGACAGACCACAACGCAGAGTTGCAATTTTCCAATAATGGATGGACCAGGAAACGAACAGGGTCAACAGCCAAGAGGAGGAAGAAGAGGAGCAAGGATGCGTGGTGGAAGGCAAAACAGAGGAAGAGGCAGAAGAGGATATCTGATGACATAAGGGCCACTATTGTAGACCATGTTGTCAATCATGGCCTTA
Source organism: Salmo salar (assembly GCF_965601325.2). Lineage (NCBI taxonomy): Eukaryota > Metazoa > Chordata > Actinopteri > Salmoniformes > Salmonidae > Salmo > Salmo salar. Next base: position 15,131,235 of record NC_138294.1, read on the forward strand.
CAGTGGGTGAGGCGGGTCGAAGGGTGCAGCCGAATATTGGGAGATCAACCCCACACATACACAATGCTTCATATCACAGTAGTCCACTTGTATTTCACAGCATACAGAAATATACTCTATACAGATACATACTGCACCTTACATGCACCCACCTGTATGTTTTACAGTAAAATGTGTGTTCGCATAGTTTTTGTCTATGTGAAAGTGTGCGACGCATCACTGCATTTTTCCCCACATAGGACTGCAAGATTACCTCAAACCGGTGGCAGAGGACGCCTTTTCACACCTCAACAGGAGGAGGCTATTTGCACCATGGTCCGAGCAAACAATGCCATGAGACTCAGGGAAATACAAAAGGACCATTATAGAAGACAACGATGTCTTTGAAAACATCCAGACGGTTAGCATCTCAACCATCGACCGGGTGCTGTAGAAACCAGATGAGTATGAAACAGCTGTACCGTGTACCATTCCAAAGGAAGGAGGACAGAGTTAAGGAGCTACGATACCAGTATGTACAGGTAAAACATATATCTATGTAACTACTTTACAGCAACATTTTATAGTGATACATAGTACAGTAAGCATAAACTGCACACATTCCCATTGCTGTGGAAGGAACATGCAATATATGTACATTTTATGTCACTCTTCATTACCAAAACAAATTCAACTGTGTGTTCTGGGATATAGCGTATAATGGAGTTGGAATCAAGTGAACCCTCTCACGACTTTGTCTACGTGGATGAGGCTGGCTTCAACCTGACCAAATGCAGAAGGAATATCATCGGTCACAGAGCTACTGTGGATTTGCCAGGCCAACGGGGAGGAAATATCACCATGTGTGCTGCTATTTCGGAGCATGGTGTCCTAACCCATATCCCCCTTATAGGGCCATACAACACCCAGCATCTACTCAACTTTTTACAGACTCTCTACAGGGCTCTCATCCCTGATGATGAGAGGGGTCTGTTTAGAGAGGATTTGCCAAAGTATGTGGTCATTTGTGATAATGTGAGTTTCCATCGATCAAACATCATCAGGCAATGGTTTGTGACCCACCCGGGGATGCTGATAGAATTCCTCCCACCTTATTCACCATTCCTTAACCCAATGGAGGAGTGCTTTTCAGCATGGAGGTGGAAGGTGTACGATCGTCAGCCACACACACAGATGACCCTGCTGGCTGCAATGGATGCAGCATGTGAGGACATCACAGTAGACGCCTGCAGAGGATGGATAAGGCATTCCAGAAGATTCTTTCCACGTTGCATTGGAAGGGAAAATATCCGGTGTGATGTGGATGAGAATATGTGGGCCGACAGACAGGAACGTCTGGATGTGTAGAGACAGCACTAGAACAGCGCTGCGGGCAAAGTTGTACCTTAGGGGTGGTTTCCTGTGTTTCATTCTGATGTAGTGTTTTTTTTCCTTTGTGTCCCTTGGGTTGTCCGGTCTCTTTCAATCAATAACCCACATGCAGTAATATGTAAATAGTACTGTTGAAATTGATATATGCCATAGAAGTGCAGCCTTGTGCATTTTCAATACAGTCACTGTCATCCAAACTGTAGCCTAAGTTTACATCAGGTAATACTGTCAAAGTACACAGTTCCATTGACAACATGCCTAAACATTTTGACGACCTTGTTCGTGAACAATGACTCAATGACTTATCATTCTGATGACACTGACATGATCATTGGCATGAATATTTACCTTTGAGAGATGTACTAAGGATTTTTAGTGACTGACTAGCTTTAGAAACACATCTATTGTATATTGCAGTTTGTACAAATTGTTCTGAGAAATGCACTTATTATTTTGCACATGTTAGGGATGATGTGAAAAATGCACCAAAGCGACTGAGAAAAACTGTAATACAGGGGTAGATGGGGGAAGGAGAGGAGAGAGAGGGGGGTAGAGGGAGGAGAGGAGAGAGGGGTAGAGGGAGGAGAGGAGAGGAGAGAGAGGGGTAAAGGGAGGAGAGGAGAGAGAGGGGTAAAGGGAGGAGAGGAGAGAAAGAGGGGTAGAGGGAGGAGAGAGAGAGAGGGGTAGAGGGAGGAGAGAGAGAGAGGGGTAGAGGGACGAGAGGAGAAAGAGAGGGGTAGAGGGAGGAGAGGAGAGAGAGAGGGGTAGAGGGAGGAGAGAGAGAGAGAGAGAGGGGTAGAGGGACGAGAGAGAGAGAGGGGTAAGGGAGGAGAGGAGAGAGAGAGGGGTAGAGGGACGAGAGAGAGAGAGAGGGGTAGAGGGAGGAGAGGAGAGAGAGAGGGGTAGAGGGAGGAGAGAGAGAGGGGTAGAGGGACGAGAGAGAGAGAGGGGTAAGGGAGGAGAGGAGAGAGAGAGGGGTAGAGGGACGAGAGAGAGAGAGAGAGGGGTAAGGGAAGAGAGGAGAGAGAGAGGGGTAGAGGAAGGAGAGGAGAGAGAGAGGGGTAGAGGGAGGGGAGGAGAGAGAGAGGGGTAGAGGGAGGAGAGGAGAGAGAGGGGTAGAGGGAGGAGAGGAGAGAGAGAGGGGTAAAGGGAGGAGAGGAGAGAGAGAGAGGGGTAGAGGGACGAGAGGAGAGAGAGAGGGGTAGAGGGAGGAGAGGAGAGAGAGAGGGGTAGAGGGAGGAGAGGAGAGAGAGAGGGGTAAAGGGAGGAGAGGAGAGAGAGAGAGGGGTAGAGGGACGAGAGGAGAGAGAGAGGGGTAGAGGGAGGAGAGGAGAGAGAGAGGGGTAGAGAGAGGAGAGGAGAAAGAGAGGGGTAGAGGGAGGAGAGGAGAGAGAGGGGTAGAGGGAGGAGAGGAGAGAGAGAGGGGTAGAGGGAGGAGAGGAGAGAGAGAGGGGTAAGGGAGGAGAGGAGAGGAGAGAGAGGGGTAGAGGGAGGAGAGGAGAGAGAGAGGGGTAGAGGGAGGAGAGAGAGAGAGGGGTAGAGGGACGAGAGGAGAAAGAGAGGGGTAGAGGGAGGAGAGGAGAGAGAGAGGGGTAGAGGGAGGAGAGAGAGAGAGAGAGAGGGGTAGAGGGACGAGAGAGAGAGAGGGGTAAGGGAGGAGAGGAGAGAGAGAGGGGTAGAGGGACGAGAGAGAGAGAGAGGGGTAGAGGGAGGAGAGGAGAGAGAGAGGGGTAGAGGGAGGAGAGAGAGAGAGGGGTAGAGGGACGAGAGAGAGAGAGGGGTAAGGGAGGAGAGGAGAGAGAGAGGGGTAGAGGGACGAGAGAGAGAGAGAGGGGTAAGGGAAGAGAGGAGAGAGAGAGGGGTAGAGGAAGGAGAGGAGAGAGAGAGGGGTAGAGGGAGGGGAGGAGAGAGAGAGGGGTAGAGGGAGGAGAGGAGAGAGAGAGGGGTAGAGGGAGGAGAGGAGAGAGAGAGGGGTAAAGGGAGGAGAGGAGAGAGAGAGAGGGGTAGAGGGACGAGAGGAGAGAGAGAGGGGTAGAGGGAGGAGAGGAGAGAGAGAGGGGTAGAGGGAGGAGAGGAGAGAGAGAGGGGTAAGGGAGGAGAGGAGAGAGAGAGAGGGGTAGAGGGACGAGAGGAGAGAGAGAGGGGTAGAGGGAGGAGAGGAGAGAGAGAGAGAGGGGTAGAGAGAGGAGAGGAGAAAGAGAGGGGTAGAGGGAGGAGAGGAGAGAGAGGGGTAGAGGGAGGAGAGGAGAGAGAGAGGGGTAGAGGGAGGAGAGAGAGAGAGAGAGAGGGGTAGAGGGACGAGAGAGAGAGGGGGGTAAGGGAGGAGAGGAGAGAGAGAGGGGTAGATGGACAAGAGAGAGAGAGAGAGGGGTAGAGGGAGGAGAGGAGAGAGAGAGGGGTAGAGGGAGGAGAGAGAGAGAGGGGTAGAGGGACGAGAGAGAGAGAGGGGTAAGGGAGGAGAGGAGAGAGAGAGGGGTAGAGGGACGAGAGAGAGAGAGAGGGGTAAGGGAAGAGAGGAGAGAGAGAGGGGTAGAGGAAGGAGAGGAGAGAGAGAGGGGTAGAGGGAGGGGAGGAGAGAGAGAGGGGTAGAGGGAGGAGAGGAGAGAGAGAGGGGTAGAGGGAGGAGAGGAGAGAGAGAGGGGTAAAGGGAGGAGAGGAGAGAGAGAGAGGGGTAGAGGGACGAGAGGAGAGAGAGAGGGGTAGAGGGAGGAGAGGAGAGAGAGAGGGGTAGAGGGAGGAGAGGAGAGAGAGAGGGGTAAAGGGAGGAGAGGAGAGAGAGAGAGGGGTAGAGGGACGAGAGGAGAGAGAGAGGGGTAGAGGGAGGAGAGGAGAGAGAGAGAGAGGGGTAGAGAGAGGAGAGGAGAAAGAGAGGGGTAGAGGGAGGAGAGGAGAGAGAGGGGTAGAGGGAGGAGAGGAGAGAGAGAGGGGTAGAGGGAGGAGAGGAGAGAGAGAGGGGTAAGGGAGGAGAGGAGAGGAGAGAGAGGGGTAGAGGGAGGAGAGGAGAGAGAGAGGGGTAGAGGGAGGAGAGGAGAAAGAGAGGGGTAGAGGGAGGAGAGGAGAGAGAGAGGGGTAGAGGGAGGAGAGGAGAGGAGAGAGAGAGGGGTAAGGGAGGAGAGAGAGAGAGGGGTAGAGGGAGGAGAGGAGAGAGAGAGGGGTAGAGGAAGGAGAGGAAAGAGAGAGGGGTAGAGGGAGGAGAGGAGAGAGAGGGGTAGAGGGAGGAGAGGAGAGAGAGGGGTAGAGGGAGGAGAGGAGAGAGAGGGGTAGAGGGAGGAGAGGAGAGAGAGAGGGGGTAGAGGGAGGAGAGAGAGAGAGAGAGGGGTAGAGGGACGAGAGAGAGAGAGAGGGGTAGAGGGAGGAGAGGAGAAAGAGGGGTAGAGGGATGAGAGAGAGAGAGGGGTAGAGGGACGAGAGAGAGAGAGAGAGAGAGGGGTAGAGGGAGGAGAGGTACATAATTGAGTGAGGTTTATATTTAGCTTCCTGGTTGGGGAAGGCAGTATGGCATGCTGCTGAGCGTGTTATAATTATCACCGTGGGGAATCAACAGCCGTGTGATTCCACTGTTACGTACTCCACAAGCAATTGCTTTCATTGCGACCGGGTCCCTGCCTCTCTCTCGAACAGTATCCATCTCTCTCTGTGGTACAGTACACGTCTTATTAATGTATGTGATTCATTTTCACTGTTTCAATTTCTATGTTGGAGAGGATGGATGGAGGGCAGAAGGCTCTGCTGTTGGAAGAGAGCTGCTGCATGTTTCTAGAGGAATGGAGGACAGGGTGAAGAGGAGAAAAGAGAGGAGGAGAAGAGAGGAGGGTGGGGAGGGAAAGCATTGGATGGCAGAACAGAGGGGAGCAAAGAGAGGGAAATGAAAGGAGAGGAAAGAAAGGGGGAGGAAAACAGAGAAGAGGAGGGATAAAGAAAGAGAGGGTGAGAAGGAAAAGAGGAGAGGGAACTGAGGGGAGAGGTGGAGAAGAGAAGAGGATGAGAAGAGAGGAAAGTATAGGATGAGAGGATGGCATGGGAAGGGCAGAGAGAGTGATTCTATTTTTAGGGTTTACCAGGGCGACCGTAAGGTGACCACAGGGGGGACCGTGTGGCCCCGGCCCCGGCTTAGAGGAACCACACTGTGACCAGAGCCTGTACAGCTAGACACACCGCAACACTATCACTGTAGCATTATGACATCATGTAGCACTGTCACTGTCATACAGCCTGTAGCATTATGACGTCATGTAGCACTGTCACTGTCATACAGCCTGTAGCATTATGACATCATGTAGCACTGTCACTGTCATACAGCCTGTAGCATTATGACATCATGTAGCACTGTCACTGTCATACAGCCTGTAGCATTATGACGTCATGTAGCACTGTCACTGTCATACAGCCTGTAGCATTATGACATCATGTAGCACTATCACTGTCATACAGCCCGTAGCATTATGACATCATGTAGCACTGTCACTGTCATACAGCCTGGAGCATTATGACATCATGTAGCACTATCACTGTCATACAGCCTGTAGCATTATGACATCATGTAGCACTATCACTGTCATACAGCCTGTAGCATTATGACATCATGTAGCACTGTCACTGTCATACAGCCTGGAGCATTATGACATCATGTAGCACTATCACTGTCATACAGCCCGTAGCATTATGACATCATGTAGCACTGTCACTGTCATACAGCCTGTAGCATTATGACATCATGTAACACTGTCACTGTCATACAGCCTGTAGCATTATGACATCATGTAGCACTGTCACTGTCATACAGCCTGTAGCATTATGACATCATGTAGCACTGTCACTGTCATACAGCCTGTAGCATTATGACATCATGTAACACTGTCACTGTCATACAGCCTGTAGCATTATGACATCATGAAGCACTGTCACTGTCATATAGCCTGTAGCATAATGACATCATGTAGCACTATCACTGTCATACAGCCTGTAGCATTATGACATCATGTAGCACTGTCACTGTCATACAGCCTGTAGCATTATGACATCATGTAGCACTGTCACTGTCATACAGCCTGTAGCATTATGGCATCATGTAACACTGTCACTGTCATACAGCCTGTAGCATTATGACATCATGTAGCACTGTCACTGTCATACAGCCTGTAGCATTATGACATCATGTAGCACTGTCACTGTCATACAGCCTGGAGCATTATGACATCATGTAGCACTGTCACTGTCATACAGCCTGGAGCATTATGACATCATGTAGCACTGTCACTGTCATACAGCCTGTAGCATTATGACATCAAGTAGCACTGTCACTGTCATACAGCCTGTAGCATTATGACATCATGTAGCACTGTCACTGTCATACAGCCTGTAGCATTATGACATCAAGTAGCACTGTCACTGTCATACAGCCTGTAGCATTATGACATCAAGTAGCACTGTCACTGTCATACAGCCTGTAGCATTATGACATCATGTAGCACTGTCACTGTCATACAGCCTGGACTAGATACACCAAGACACACTGCACCACTTTCACTGTAGCTATGACTGGACTGTAGTTATGACTGGTCTGTAGCTATGACTGGTCTGTAGCTATGACTGGACTGTAGTTATGACTGGTCTGTAGCTATGACTGGTCTGTAGCTATGACTGGACTGTAGTTATGACTGGACTGTAGTTATGACTGGTCTGTAACTATGACTGGACTGTAGTTATGACTGGACTGTAGTTATGACTGGTCTGTAGCTATGACTGGACTGTAGCTATGACTGGTCTGTAGCTATGACTGGACTGTAGTTATGACTGGTCTGTAGCTATGACTGGACTGTAGTTATGACTGGTCTGTAGCTATGACTGGACTGTAGCTATGACTGGACTGTAGTTATGACTGGACTGTAGCTATGACTGGACTGTAGTTATGACTTGTCTGTAGCTATGACTGGACTGTAGTTATGACTGGACTGTAGTTATGACTGGTCTGTAGCTATGACTGGACTGTAGTTATGACTGGACTGTAGCTATGACTGGTCTGTAGCTATGACAGGACTGTAGTTATGACTGGACTGTAGCTATGACTGGTCTGTAGCTATGACTGGACTGTAGTTATGACTTGTCTGTAGCTATGACTGGACTGTAGTTATGACTGGACTGTAGTTATGACTGGTCTGTAGCTATGACTGGACTGTAGTTATGACTGGACTGTAGCTATGACTGGTCTGTAGCTATGACTGGACTGTAGTTATGACTTGTCTGTAGCTATGACTGGACTGTAGTTATGACTGGACTGTAGTTATGACTGGTCTGTAGCTATGACTGGACTGTAGTTATGACTGGACTGTAGCTATGACTGGTCTGTAGCTATGACAGGACTGTAGTTATGACAGGACTGTAGTTATGACTGGTCTGTAGCTATGACTGGTCTGTAGCTATGACATGACTGTAGTTATGACTGGTCTGTAGCTATGACTGGTCTGTAGCTATGACTGGTCTGCAGCTATGACTGGTCTGTAGCTATGACAGGACTGCAGTTATGGCAGGACTGTAGCTATGACTGGACTGTAGTTATGACTGGTCTGTAGCTATGACTAGTCTGTAGCTATGACTGGTCTGTAGCTATGACTGGTCTGTAGCTATGACTGGACTGTAGCTATGACTGGTCTGTAGCTATGACTGGACTGTAGCTATGACTGGTCTGTAGCTATGACTGGACTGTAGCTATGACAGGACTGTAGTTATGGCAGGACTGTAGCTATGACTGGTCTGTAGCTATGACTGGTATGTAGCTATGACTGGTCTGTAGCTATGACTGGTCTGTAGCTATGACATGACTGTAGTTATGACTGGTCTGTAGCTATGACTGGTCTGTAGCTATGACTGGTCTGTAGCTATGACAGGACTGTAGTTATTACAGGACTGTAGTTATGACTGGTCTGTAGCTATGACTGGTCTGTAGCTATGACAGGACTGTAGTTATGACTGGTCTGTAGCTATGACTGGTCTGTAGCTATGACTGGTCTGTAGTTATGACTGGTCTGTAGCTATGACTGGTCTGTAGCTATGACTGGTCTGTAGCTATGACAGGACTGTAGTTATTACAGGACTGTAGTTATGACTGGTCTGTAGCTATGACTGGTCTGTAGCTATGACAGGACTGTAGTTATGACTGGTCTGTAGCTATGACTGGTCTGTAGCTATGACTGGTCTGTAGTTATGACTGGTCTGTAGCTATGACTGGACTGTAGCTATGACTGGACTGTAGCTATGACTGGACTGTAGTTATGGCAGGACTGTAGTTATGGCAGGACTGTAGCTATGACTGGTCTGTAGCTATGACTGGTCTGTAGCTATGACAGGACTGTAGTTATGACTGGACTGTAGTTATGACTGGTCTGTAGCTATGACTAGTCTGTAGCTATGACTGGTCTGTAGCTATGACTGGACTGTAGCTATGACTGGTCTGTAGCTATGACTGGACTGTAGTTATGACAGGACTGTAGTTATGGCAGGACTGTAGCTATGACTGGTCTGTAGCTATGACTGGTATGTAGCTATGACTGGTCTGTACAGGACTTTCCATGAGTTTAACTATATCTCTCAGATAACATGCTAATCAGTGTGTTTGTATGTATGCGTGTGCGTACTAGCTCAAGGTGCCTTTGCCATGCGGAATTGTGTGTGAAGTCAGTCAGACACACACACACACACACACACACACACACACACACACACACACACACACACACACACACACACACACACACACACACACTCCATTACGAGGTACACAGAACGTTCCTTTAGTCCCTACCTCGTTCCCGTAGGTTCCGGAACAGTTTGGACGTTCCCTGCCACACCGCTGGAGTGTCTACCAAGATCTTCTCCAGCTCCTGATGTCAACAGAGACAACGCTATGAGTCTCCACAGACACACAACCACTCCATGTCCAAAATCACACCCTTTTCCCTACATAGTCACCAAAGCCCTATGGGCCCTAAAGTAGTGCACTATTTATTTTACTAGGCAAGTCAGTTAAGAACAAATTCTTATTTACAATGACAGCCTAGGAACATTGGGTTAACTGCCTTGACCAGGGGCAGAACGACAGATTTTTACCTTGTCAGCTCAGGGATTCAATCTTGCAACCTTACTGTTACAAGTCCAACGCTCTAACCACCGAAAATAGGATATATAGGGAAGAGGAAATAGGGTGTAATTTGGGATGCAGCCCATGAGTCATGACTTTAACCTTTAGAAGTGTCACTGTCTGACTTGAACATCCAAACATGCTATGCTGTTGCTGCATGTTAGGAACAGATTGGGATCTTAATTTGATCACCCTGTCGCAGGAGAACTTCCACACTGAAATTTCAGATATGATTTTCCCTTACGAAAAATGTATCAATCCCAACAAAATTGACCATTAATTATAATCCACATAATAATTCACATTTCCTGTTGCTGCAGAATTATTTTCCTGCAGTAGAAAACTGGCTCAAATTAAGATTCTACATCTGCATTAGCTTGTATACGATAGCATGCTTCCAAGTCAATTGCTGCTGCAATACTATGGCAGTGGGGAGGCAGGTAGCCTAGAGGTTAAGAGCGTTGGGCCAGTAACCGAAAGGTCGCTGGTTTGAATCCCCGAGCCGACTAGGTGAAAATGTGCCCTTGAGCAAGGCACTTAACTGTAATTGCTCCTGTAAGTCACTCTGGATAAGAGAGTATGCTGAATGACTAAAGTGTGAATAGGGAAGATGGCTATTCTGTATATGTACGGTATTACAGCTAACTGTCAACTAATCATCACTAGCCCTGTCTAAAACATTCAATATTAACATGTTTTAAATATACAGTTTATCATACATTACATGTATAGGTAGGAACAGGAGTTTAATAGCATAGCTCTTCATCAACAATAAAACAAACTGTTCTCAGACCTGTTTAGTGAGGGACATCCACGGCTTCTTGTCTGGAGGAAAGAGAGAGAGAGAGATAGAGAGAGAGAGAGAGAGAGAGACAGAGAGAAAGTGAGAGAGAGAGAGGGAGAGAGAGAGACAGAGAGAAAGAGAGCATAATGGAGTGTGTGTGGGCTGGATCAGATAACATCAGTATGAGGGGTTCCACAGTCATAATAACACATCCATACACTGTCACCATAGACCTATTACAAGGCCATAAAGTGCCCTCTGCTTAGCTTTGTACTGTAGCACTGTGTCTGTCTGGGGCAATGTTCTAGTAAAAGTGCCGATTTGTTTTGGTCTTTATAAAGGGGTGGTCTAATTCAACCTCAAAGGAAACATTAGGTGGCCTATGACACAGACACACATACACACACACACACACACACACACACACACACACACACACACACACTTTAAAAGCCCCATCTATCTCATTCTCAGTCGGGAGTCTGGCCAGTGTGCTGTGTATTCTCCTCAGACTAAACAGTGTTACACACGCCCGTATCTTCTGAGGTCCACCGGCTATGAGCTATCTGTTAAGAAACCTCCCAAAACCGAGGCATTACACTGGCAGAGGGAGAAAAACAAACCATGGGCCATTCCCACTGAAACCCTCACTGGGCAGTGAGCACCTTCTCTTTCTCTCATAGCAACCAGCGCTATGTAGCGCCGCCGAGTTGGGCTAGCTGGCTTATACAGGGAGTTAGTGGTGTGTGTGTGTGTGTGTGTGTGTGTGTGTGTGTGTGTGTGTGTGTGTGTGTGTGTGTGTGTGTGTGTGTGTGTGTGTGTGTGTGTGTGTGTCTGTGTGTGTGTGTGTGTGTGTGTGTGTGTGTGTGTGTGTGTGTGTGTGTGTGTGTGTGTGTGTGTGTGTGTGTGTGTTAGAGCAGTACATGTTAATGACAGTGAACTTCAAATCTCTGAAAGGGCTCTCTGGATTTAAATGTCAGCTTCTAGGGTTTGTGGAAATTCATTCAACTCTCAGTCTGCTTTGTCAGGATGATTATATGATTATATTCAATGGTGGTTTATTAATAGAAAACTCTTGTATTTTTTACTGACATTTTTGCCAAAAAATCATCAAGGGCCCATATCCACAAAGCATCTCTAATAGGAGTGCTGATCTAGGATCAGTTTGGCCATTTAGATCATAATGAACAGGATTATATGGACGGATCCTAGATCAGCACTCCTACTCTGAGAGGCTTTGTGAATACGGGCCCTGGTCTCTATATGCAGCTCTATTTAAGCCATGCAGAACATTATTGATCACAAAACATAACAGATAAAAAGTAATTTAATTTAATGAGGCATTGGTGGATCGATATGAACTGCATAGAGCTAGTGAAACTATTATTTTCTAATGGGCACCGTTTTGGATCTGGAAGGTTGGTAAAATACATTCCAGGTTAGAAATCATCATGGACCTTTTGGAGCCAAGGTGGAGGGCCAGTTTCCCAAAATAGCATCATACATATGGTAACTGTGTCCTAGCAGTACATACTCTGGGGCTCGCTCATGGTGACGGACTCGATGAAGTTCTGCGGGGTCATGTAAAGCTGTCCCTCATATTCCACTGAGCTGAACAGACGGAAGCGCTGCTCGTGGGACGACATGTACACGTCCCCTTCCTCAAAGTCAAACGGCCGCGTCTGGCAACACACAAACAGACAAACAAACTGGTTGGTTTTGCTTAGGGACAATTTTCAATGCAATGCATTGTGGACTTGAGCATTTTGAAACCGTACTGTAATATCTTTCTTCCTGGGCCTAAGGGTGAAGAAATAAAAACGAGCCTTTCTTTCTCAGCGATTCTCTCTCTCTCTCTCTCTCTCTTCCTGTCTCTCGCTCCCTCTATCAGAGCTGTGCTAGAGAAATCAAATATCACCCTCCACCTGGCAAGCAGCCCTCCAATCAATACTCTAGCCAGTAGCCAGAAGCAAACAGCTTCCTCTAGAAAGACAATACTGACACTAAATCAAATCAAATCAAATCAAATTTATTTTTATATAGCCCTTCGTACATCAGCTGATATTCTCAAAGTGCTGTACAGAAACCCAGCCTAAAACCCCAAACAGCAAGCAAAGCATGTGAAAGAAGCACGGTGGCTAGGAAAAACTCCCTAGGAAAAACTCCCTAGAAAGGCCAAAAACCTAGGAAGAAACCTAGAGAGGAACCAGGCTATGAGGGGTGGCCAGTCCTCTTCTGGCTGTGCAGGGTGGATATTAAAACAGAACATGGTCAAAATGTTAAAATGTTAAAATGTTCATAAATGACCAGCATGGTCAAATAATAATAATCATAGTAGTTGTCGAGGGTGCAACAAGCACGTCCGGTGAACAGGTCAGGGTTCCATAGCCGCAGGCAGAACAGTTGAAACTGGAGCAGCAGCACGGCCAGGTGGACTGGGGACAGCAAGGAGTCATCATACCAGGTAGTCCTGAGGCATGGTCCTAGGGCTCAGGTCCTCCGAGAGAAAGACAGAAAGAGAGAAAGAGAATTAGAGAGAGCATATTTAAATACACACAGGACACCGGATAAGACAAGAGAAATACTCCAGATGTAACAGACTGACCCTAGCCCCCCGACACATAAACTACTGCAGCATAAATACTGGAGGCTGAGACAGGAGGGATCAGAAGACACTGTGGCCCCATCCGATGATACCCCCGGACAGGGCCAAACAGGCAGGATATAACCCCACCCACTTTGCCAAAGCACAGCCCCCACACCACTAGAGGGATGTCTCCAACCACCAACTTACCGTCCTAAGACAAGGCCGAGTATAGCCCACAACGATCTCCGCCATGGCACAACCCAAGGGGGGGGGGGGCGCCAACCCAGACAGGAAGACCACGTCAGTGACTCAACCCACTCAAGTGACGCACCCCTCCCATGGACGGCATGGAAGAACACCAGTAGGCCAGTGACTCAGCCTCTGTAAAAGGGTTAGAGGCAGAGAATCCCAGTGGAAAGAGGGGAACCGGCAAGGCAGAGACAGCAAGGGCGGTTCGTTGCTCCAGCCTTTCCGTTCACCTTCACACTCCTGGGCCAGACTATACTTAATCATAGGACCTACTGAAGAGATAAGTCTTCAGTAAAGACTTAAAGGTTGAGACTGAGTCTGCGTCTCTCACATTGGTAGGCAGACCATTCCATAAAAATGGAGCTCTATAGGAGAAAGCCCTACCTCCAGCCGTTTGCTTAGAAATTCTAGGGACAATTAGGAGGCCTGCGTCTTGTGACCGTAGCGTACGTGTAGGTATGTACGGCAGGACCAAATCGGAAAGATAGGTAGGAGCAAGCCCATGTAATGCTTTGTAGGTTAGCAGTAAAACCTTGAAATCAGCCCTTGCCTTAACAGGAAGCCAGTGTAGGGAGGCTAACACTGGAGTAATATGATCAAATTTTTTGGTTCTAGTCAGGATTCTAGCAGCCGTATTTAGCACTAACTGAAGTTTATTTAGTGCTTTATCCGGGTAGCCGGAAAGTAGAGCATTGCAGTAGTCCAGCCTAGAAGTAACAAAAGCATGGATTAATTTTTCTGCGTCATTTTTGGACAGAAAATTTCTGATTTTTGCAATGTTACGTAGATGGAAAAAAGCTGTCCTTGAAACAGTCTTGATATGTTCTTCAAAAGAGAGATCAGGGTCCAGAGTAACGCCGAGGTCCTTCACAGTTTTATTTGAGACGACTGTACAACCATCCAGATTAATTGTCAGATTCAACAGAAGATCTCTTTGTTTCTTGGGACCTAGAACAAGCATCTCTGTTTTGTCCGAGTTTAAAAGTAGAAAGTTTGCAGCCATCCACTTCTTTATGTCTGAAACACAGGCTTCTAGCGAGGGCAATTTTGGGGCTTCACCATGTTTCATTGAAATGTACAGCTGTGTGTCGTCTGCATAGCAGTGAAATTTAACATTATGTTTTCGAATGACATCCCCAAGAGGTAAAATATATAGTGAAAACAATAGTGGTCCTAAAACGGAACCTTGAGGAACACCGAAATTTACAATTGATTTGTCAGAGGACAAACCATTCACAGAGACAAACTGATATCTTTCCGACAGATAAGATCTAAACCAGGCCAGAACTTGTCCATGTAGACCAATTTGGGTTTCCAATCTCTCCAAAAGAATGTGGTGATCGATGGTATCAAAAGCGGCACTAAGATCTAGGAGCACGAGGACAGATGCAGAGCCTCGGTCTGACGTCATTAAAAGGTCATTTACCACCTTCACAAGTGCAGTCTCAGTGCTATGATGGGGTCTAAAACCAGACTGAAGCGTTTCGTATACATTGTTTGTCTTCAGGAAGGCAGTCAGTTGCTGTGCAACAGCTTTTTCTAAAATTTTGGAGAGGAATGGAAGATTCGATATAGGCCGATAGTTTTTTATAATTTCTGGATCAAGATTCGGCTTTTTCAAGAGAGGCTTTATTACTGCCACTTTTAGTGAGCTTGGTACACATCCGGTGGATAGAGAGCCGTTTATTATGTTCAACATAGGAGGGCCAAGCACAGGAAGCAGCTCTTTCAGTAGTTTAGTTGGAATAGGGTCCAGTATGCAGCTTGAGGGTTTGGAGGCCATGATTATTTTCATCATTGCGTCAAGAGATATAGTACTAAAACACTTTAGTATCTCCCTTGATCCTAGGTCCTGGCAGAGTTGTGCAGACTCAGGACAATGGAGCTTTGGAGGAATACCCAGATTTAAAGAGGAGTCTGTAATTTGCTTTCTAATGATCATGATCTTTTCCTCAAAGAAGTTCATAAATTTATTACTGCTGAAGTGAAAGCCATCCTCCATTTGCGAAGGCTGCTTTTTAGTTAGCTTTGCGACAGTATCAAAAAGAAATTTCGGATTGTTCTTATTTTCCTCAATTAAGTCTCTCGAAGATACCAGCTAAACCAGTACATTTCAACTTTCTTTACTACACTATCCCTCTCTCTTTCTCTCCGGCACCCTCTCTCCTCTCCATCCTTCTATCATCGCTGTAATAGAGAAATCAAATATCACAATCCTACAGCAATCCTACAGCAAAGCTACTAGCGAGAAAGTCTCAACAACAGCCTCGCTGTTGAACAGAACCGTAGATCTTCTAGAGAGACAACACTGCTCACACACCGTCTTCTTGAAGATGCCAGCTGAACCACTGCCGTGTTCTTGCTTTGAATGAATTCTTAGCGCCATCTTTATTTGGGTCTCTCTGTCTATAATTAGATCCTCCTCCGGCTCCTTCACACAAAGCATTGAGGGAAAGACAGCTTGCCTGATTAAAACACACCAAAGTGCCACAAACGACTTCTTGGGTTGTAATTAGAAATGGGTATAAATAACGAACTAACTCTGCTGTGCCTGACGGGAGGAAATGACGAACAGAGTTTTTCTACTTTCCGCTGGAGCCCAATTTGCATACAGATTCATTCATAAAGCTTTCATGAGGAGTTTGCGTGAAGGGATTTTTTTTCTCTCTCCAAAGGCATTAATTGAATGGATAGAAATGGAAGGACATTTCCCCAGAGAAGGGTAGAAGAAGTAGTCACTTCCTGGTTTGACTTCAGGGATTTTGGATGGATTTAACCCCCCCCCCCCCCGGACCCTCTAACTCTGATTGATGTCAATGCTCTGGGTTTGATCATATAACTTAATTCACTACTACTTAATATTTCTGATAAATGAATAAATACATCCATCATTCCAACCAGTGCATCACACTGTGGCATGCATTCCTAGCAGTAAATGTCAAAGTCTCCAATGGGACTTTAATATTTACCCCAACAGTGCCTTGTCAAGCAGAATTAGGCCTACACACAAATCAGTCAAACTCATATGTCTGTAACCTACACGCATGTTTAAGTAATCAAATAAAAGTTACGAGAATTCAATCAAAAGCTCTGAGAACTGCAATAGAAAATGGTGTTTTGAGTACCCATATAAGGGCATGTAAAAAATATCCTAAACAGAGTTATCCAGACCGTGAGAACCAACATATGATGTTCTCCCACAAGTGGGGATGCTTTGAAATACTTGGTTGTTTACATGTACTTTCCATTACCAATTAAGTTGGTCATGGGATAAGAAAAAACGAGCATACGTTGATAATAACATTTCAATAAGAAATCCAATCGTATTATTTTGTTAGGAAGCGTAAGAACAGTCGCTGGCATTGAAGCCTCCTCTGCGGTAACTACGTCAAAGGGACGCGCGTCATTTCAGCACCGTCTCGAGCGGAGAGCGACCTTCCTTCTTCAGTGTGCCTCCATATCATCTCTGGAAATAGTGGGCCTACTGTTTCCGTTGTACAGTAGAGAAATGACACAATTTATCCGCTCAGGGAAAAATGGAACTGGTAGCCTACTAGGCTAGTCATGAGTCTGTGGTTTCCAAACAACATTTCAAAAGAAGAACATATTACTAAAACACATTGAAATTGGCGCCGCGCTTCACGAATTCTCAGATCACGCTCACCCACTTAGGCTATAACACATCCATGACAGAATGCCTTCGACAGCGAGTTTGTATTCTGTCAACACACGAATACTTTTCGGGGACAAGAGTACTCGCTGCGTGGCATTTTTCATAGACTATCTTGTCATAGCACATAGTGTAAAATAGAAGCCTGTACCTTTTGCTGTGCTTCTACAGCGGAAAGGACAGGGAGCAGGTCGCGGCCACTGAAGTTATATCCCATCCTCTTCCTGCATCTTTGACTGTACGTGTCGTTGTAAAAATAGAATGCCACCGCTCCCCCGGCTGCGAGACACACCCCAACAGCGAGGCATCTCTGTGTCCTACCTCCGGTAGTCGTCTGAGCGCCGAGGAGCTCGTTTCTCGGAGCGGACCAGACGTTTAACCTGTTTACGATTGAAGCCAGTCGGCGAAAAGCGGCCATTGTTGTTGCTATGACGAGAGTATTGAAGGGTAAACGTATTCTCACTCCTCGCGAGATGTGGATCATATTCTCACTCCGATTCACCGGAGTTTGGGATGCTGCGGCTCTGATCGAAGTTCGGCTTTGAAACAGCCACTAAAACAGATGGATTTGATGCTCCAATGGGTTTGGGACAGAATAAGGTGCTTATTTCTGAACCTTGGTGAATTATATACATAGTTGCGTTACTATTCTAATTAGAAGCCAATATTTTTACATTCAGGAGAATCAAGACCCATGCGAATTTTGACAAACCCTATGCACACGAATGACAAGAGACTGCAAAGAAAACATAATGTAGGTCGTTTCTCTGTTGGCTATTACATGGTCCCGAGTGTTGGGGCAATGTTTTAAGAAAAGTTGTATTTCTAAAAAAATATATTTATTGCAAATCATGATCATGTTGTTTCATCATGATGTTACACAATAACTTCTTACAGATGGATCAAGTCAGTTTCGAAGTAAGACAGCTATAAAGAGTACAAAGACTGCTGCATTTGACTTACTACATAGGCTATACCCTAATGCTTTATATATCAACGTTAAGCCGATGGGTTCTTCAAGTTCCCTTTGATGCCTGCAACCACCTGGTCATGCAAAGGCCTCTGTGGTTTTCTCCCCACTCCCATATATATATATATATATATAAACAGATCAAACAACACTGCATTTACTCTGCACGGAGCTCCACAATGTGCAGTGGGAAGATCTTTCAATGTGACCCTGGAAACAATTCATCTAATGCCAATGTCATCAGGAAATGTGGCATGTAATTGACGTCTTCATTGTGGCGCATCGATCCGCGCGTCCATATTGATTGATCACTTCTGCGCCGTGCCCATCGATTTTGTTTCAAGGTATTTTGGGGGGAAATCATAAATACTAATGAGCCCTGGGAACCCAACAGGGAGAGAAAGGTCCCCGGAGAGAGATGGTGATGAATCACCTATGTGTGGAAATGGTCACTAGGTCATTTGCAACCAGTCGATTCCCAGGCCCAGGCAGATGCATTGCATGCGCTGCTGCCCTGTACCCTATCACTGGCTGCCTCCCCTGTACCCTATTCTCCCATGCCAGAATCAATTCAATGCAATACATGTTAGGGCATAGGCCTATACACTGGAGACTATCTGTAAATGTAGGATCGCTAATATGGGCAAAGTGGCTTGAACTATTTGATGCGTTGGTAGGTCACCATATTGTCCCATCCTCCAAATCAATCGAATACAATAGTCTACATAGGGATAGTGTTATTCATTGTATACACAACAGGCAATTTGTAAACGTTTATAATATTGTCAAAGTGGCTTGAACTATTGGTTTGTTTTTCTGGGGGAACTCTCGGTGACGGTGTCAGGTAACCTAGGCCTATCTGGGTATTTTGAAGCTCTAGGTTCAAACAGGCTTCTACCTCCAAGTTCCCCCTGACTGTTGTTGGTCCCCTTACAAGATCTCTCAACTTTGATCGCTCTGGTCTTTGATTCCTATCCTCTTTAAGACCACAATTAAGAAGAGCGTGTTCAAAGAGGCCAGGAGATCAGTGGAAGATTGACAGTCAAGTGATGCAGTTTGCACAGATGTGCGGCGGGTTCTGTTTCTAAACACGCCGCGGAACAGCCGCTGGATTACATAAAACAAGCGCGGCAATAAATCAACATCTGTGCGCGAAAATGACGCACAAGAAGGGGAAGTTTTTCTCTCACCCCCAGCAGCAAATGACTGCACCTGAGTCACTCGAGCCGTAGGGTTTTAAAGCGCTTAGGATGATAGTAATTATCTACTATATGAACACGTGCGCGCACGCACCCATACACACACAATAGAAACACAAACACACACCCCCTTAACACACACTGCCGCAGGGAATTCATTTGTTGAGAACATAACAATCCTGACAGTCAGTACAGTTGTCAACTCAAAGCACCGCCCCGCATCCCCTAGTCTTGTTCTGTTCTCCCCTCCCTCCCATCCATTGCCTCTCCACCTGCCATACGTCTTCGACCCCCCCCACACAACTCTTCACTGGCTGCACTCACTCGCCTAGTGCACCAAACCACTTGGAGCCAGCCAGGGAAGCCGTAGTGTTCTGTACGTAGGCGACTGCGCATTCCCCTGCGACACCATAGAGAAAACCTCCTTGATTCACACGGCGTTTTATTAAAGGATCAACTCTCATTGACTTCGCTCTCACTTGTTCTCCTTTCTAATCGCTTACAGTACTTTTCATAATCCATCTATGGGATGATGACAATCGGCGATGCAGATGAAACTGAACATCAAAGGTGTGAGGACGGTCAAGGATCAAGGAGTTATGTTTCAAAAAGAAATCTATAAAGCGTCTCATTAGCATACGGCAAGAGTGAATTTACATACGGAATATATTTAAAGTGGCGCTCCTCTCACGCTCGCACTGTTCATTTGCAGAACGCAGTGAGGACGAGCTGAGCACTCTCCCGGCAACCGCATCAACGACTGCGAGGGGTGGAAAACCCGGACGAACAAACAGAGCAAAGGGGAGTAGCCCGAGGTCGAGAGAGGAGAGCATGTGCTGAGCTGAGGATAAACGGATAATATGCGGATGTAAATAAAACGCGCACTTGCAAGAGAGAGAAAAAACGCATTTGGTGACTGCGCAAAAACACACATTCACCCAGGAGCACAGCACGTTAACTTTTCTACCCGGTTCAAGGCGGCTGGTTGTGAAGCGTGCGGGGCGGTTGTTTCTGGTTTCAATCGTTTTTGTGATGGGGGCAGTCGGCGAGGTGGGTACATTTTCCTTGCACGGCTCGGATAGCTTCGGACACGGATCTCATTTTGTCCTGACGCCCGCGGGGGACACCCCCGGACTGATGAGCGAGCACCTGGTGTCGGCGGAGAGGTTGTCGCGGAGCACGCCGTCGGATCTGACGCATCTGAAGGGGATTCTACGGAGGAGGCAGCTGTACTGCAGGACCGGGTTCCACCTCGAGATACTGCCCGATGGCACAGTGCAAGGCACCAGGAAAGACCATAGCAGATTTGGTAAGGCATCAGAAAATATTTCGGCGCAATAATGCAGTTATTATACAGTTATGGCAGTAGTATAAGGTTTATAATGATCATTGTTATTCTTTGTATTCTGAATATGATTCTGAATAGACTAATTCTATTTATATTATGAATATTATAATGTTATGATTATGGACACATATACCTATTGCATCCTGTCTAATCTATAATGTGTGCATGTGTTTTTGTACCATAGTTACTATTTCAGACATCCCATAATATGTTCACACATATTGGAAAACAATACATTTCCTCAATGGTGATTAGATTGGCAGAATTTCTTTACCTTTCCTAACTGACCTTCTTATCAGCAAGATAGCAAATAATGCCTACTGATAACAGCTTCCATGATAGACATAAGAGTATGAATTCAGTATTAAGCATTGAATAATATATCCCTCAATGACTGGCTGAACTCATGCCCTTGTGACTTGTGATATCATAATATGTGATGTTAATCTAATGTTGTCCTGCTTGTATTTTTTGCAGGTATTTTGGAGTTCATCAGCTTGGCTGTGGGGATGGTGAGCATCCGTGGGGTGGACAGTGGATTATACCTGGGCATGAACAGCAAGGGAGACCTCTACGGCTCTGTAAGTATTTACATTATTATATAGCCTACATGCTGCCTACATATACCCTTCATACGGCCTACATATACCCTTCATACTGCCTACTGCATACCTACTGCCTACATATACCCTTCATACTGCCTACATAAAGTCTACATAGACTGATATACTGTAGGCTACATATGATGTGTCTTGTATTCAGTGCTACTTCTCCATTCTCCTGGGCATCTCTGTGTAGGAGGTGATAACAGAGGTTACTATTCAGCATCAACTGAAAGAGAGAATTCCTCTGCCTCCTCTATTGTCCTGTTAATCTGGGAGCGTGATTAGATATGACCAACCAGCAGGTGGCACACATTTTGTTCTGCAAGGAAGTGTGTATTTGTGTGTGAGCATTGACACTGCTCTGTTGTGTAACATTTCACTAATCACCTCTCTCTTCTCTCTCTTCTCCCTCCCTCCCGCTCTCTCTCTCTCTCTCCCTCTCGCTCTAGGAGAAGCTGACAGCCGAGTGCGTCTTCCGGGAGCAGTTTGAGGAGAACTGGTACAACACGTACTCATCCAACCTCTACAGACACGGTGACCGGGGAGCGCACTACTTCGTGGCGCTCAACAAGGACGGCACGTCCAGGGACGGCGCCCGCTCCCGGCGACACCAGCGCTTCACCCACTTCCTGCCCAGGCCCGTAGATCCCGACCGTGTACCCGAACTCTACAGAGAGGTCCTGGGCCACAGCTGAGACCCGGTGGGAGTGTGTTGGTCCCTGCGGCGCTACACAGCCAGCACACTGCACCGTGACTCTCAGTACTCTCCTATGAAGGGTCTGCATATCGTCAGTCTCCCTATGGCTTCCTATGGAAACGAAATGGAGGAAAGGTCGCTTGGGGGCTGTGGGGTGGATAGCAAATATGTGTGAAGCCAGGCCTTGCGGTCCCCGAAAATGGGTCAAGGCCGGTGCAGCCCCAGGAGAAAGGAGTACAGGTGTTTAATAGGGGCTTTTTGGCCAAAAGAGAGGCTGGCCTGGTGGCCATCTTTGTTTTGAGCATCGTGTTGGAAGGTGAAGGGATCACCTCCAGAGCTGCTGATGTCATCTTTCCGGATGGTTATTCTTCACCCCCTCCCCGAGTGGCTTCTGAGATTCTGATTGGTCAAATGGGAGTAGAAAAAGAAGAGCGGATGGTCCTCCAGCGGAGTGTAGACTTTGTGTTCTTCTGTGGTACCCCAAGGTGGACTGTTTTGACGAAACACTCTAGAAGACTTGTGAAGGAATTCTGTTCTGAACCTTTCGTGACTGCATTCTATTACCTGACACGAGCATGGACGAGAGAAAAAAGACTTACAAAATAACCTTAGCCTGTTTCAGTTTTTTTTATTTATGCATTTTTCTGGGACATATATTTATTTTATATATTTATTTATTTTGAGAATATATTTTTTACAGGTATACATAAGATATTAAAAATAAAGCCATCAGAGATTTATTTTGTGCCACTGTGTAAAGTACTGCATTTGACATGTCCTTTCAATCTGACTGAAGAAAGTATTTTCCTAGGAGTTTTTATTTAGACAGTGGTTTGTGTAAGGCCGCGTTGTCGCTAGTCCCGAGTTTGTCGTCATCGGGGGCGTCCATGTTTCTCTTATGTCATCAGAAAGAGCCAGACTTCCACTGGGTTCCAGTGGGGAATAAACCTGTTAACACTTCAGATACACTGGTCTGTCTTCTTCATACAAATACAATAACATACAGCAATACTGAAACATGGTCTAATTACTATTATAAACTGGGTGGTTCCAGCCCTGAATGCTGATTGGCTGACAGCCATGCTATATCAGAACGTATACGATGAGTATGACAAAAATGTATTTTTACTGCTCTAATTACATTGGTAACCAGTTTATAATAGCAATAAGGCACCTCAGGGGTTTGTGATATATGGCCAATATACCACGGCTAAGGGCTGTGTCCAGGCACTCCGCGCTGCGTCGTGCATAAGAACATCCCTTAGCCGTGGTATATTGGTCATACAACACACCTCCTCGGGCCTTATTGCTTAATTAGATTATGTCAAAAGTTACATTTAAAATATATGTCACTTAAGTGGACATTTTAAATATATATAGGCAATGTATAAACGTTTATATATTGCATGTTTCAGGCTGGAAAAACAAGTGAATATTACCTCTTATTGGTTATTGAGAGGTTATTAAGTTATCACATGCTCTCTGAGTTAATTTTAGCGTTGATGTCTCAGAGATGTTAAAATGACACATGAAAAGTATACTGTTACAGTGATGTTTTAAAATCTCTGAGATAATTCACCCCCCGCTCCTCTCGGTCCTCAACCCTGTACTGTCTCTATGTCTTTTTCCTTCCCTTGGGTCTACAATCATTTGTCTTTGTTGAGGGTGACACCTGCTCTGAACGATCCATTCACCTCCAATACAAACAATACGACCTCAAAGCCACTTCCTTATCCAGCAGCTCTCTCATGTGGCAGCTCTGACCGCCGTCCTAGAGATGTGAGACAGACACAGACAGTCTCAAATGGCATCCTACTCCCTATCTAGTGAACTTCTTTTGACGAGAGCCCATACATCATATAGTGTGCACTTCTTTTGACTAGAACCCACACTATTCACTTGGCTCTTGTAAAAAAAAAAAAAACGTTTTAACTATATGGGGAATAGTGTGCCACTTGAGATTCAGCTTGTACACATGTGGACGGTTCAAAACCAGTGCACTATACAGGGAATAGGGTGCCATTTGGGTCGTGTCTACTTCTGCATGGTGGGGCACTGCACTGTGCCACAGTAAACACCTATCCCTCCTGGAATGAAGGGAGGAACGCGGGAGCGGGACGGAGGGAAAGAAAACTGCACTGTGCCACAGTAAACACCTATCCCTCCTGGAATGAAGGGAGGAACGCGGGAGCGGGACGGAGGGAAAGAAAACTGCACTGTGCCACAGTAAACACCTATCCCTCCTGGAATGAAGGGAGGAACGCGGGAGCGGGACGGAGGGAAAGAAAACTGCACTGTGCCACAGTAAACACCTATCCCTCCTGGAATGAAGGGAGGAACGCGGGAGCGGGACGGAGGGAAAGAAAAACATTAAGTCATCCAGATAGACAGTCCCCCTCCCTCCTTCCTTCCTATGAGAGACACTGACTGGCAGCGCAGGGCACTGTGTTTCAGTCCTTCTAGTTATGGTGCGGCGGATCCTCTTCCTGATTCAACCTCCTGGGCGTGGGTGTGTGTGCGTGAGTGAGTGTGTGTGTGTGTTGGCCCCGTGTCAGCCCCGTTTGGCTTCGTTCAAGAGCATGCAGCAGCCACATTGATACAATGTGACTTGTCAAAGGACACGGGTTCAGGGTGTGCTGAACGCACCTTTTCCAAAATAATCCCACCTTGATAGGGGTGTAGTGTTTGAGAACGGAGAGGGGATGGTGTCTGAGTACCAGCATTGAGATGAGAGAGAGGGGCTATGACTTAAAGCCATCCCAAAACAGGTGGGGTTGTGAGTGGGGAACAAAAAGTTGTGTATGTCAGTCATGGTTGTGTTCTCTGTGTAGACAGGCCTTTGAAGATATTTTTTAGGGGGGAGAAAGATAAATGTGAGTGTAAGGTACAGTATTTGATGTACCTGTGTGTGTGTATGTGTGTCTATGTGTGCGGTGTGTGTGTGTGTCTATGTGTGTGTGTGTGTAGCCACCTATGTGTGATCTCTGAATGTCTGTGATGCTGAGCCAGGGGTTCTCCTGACTGGGAGCCTTTGACTGCTGCTGCTGCTGTGTGGTTCTCTGTCTGTCTGTCTGTCTGTCCGTCCGTCCGTCCGTCCGTCCGCCCGCCCGCCTGTCTGTCTGTCTGTCTGCCTGCCTGTCTGTCTGTCTGTCTGTCTGTCTGTCTGTCTGTCTGTCTGTCTGTCTGTCTGTCTGTCTGTCTGTCTGTCTGTCTGTCTGTCTGTCTGTCTGTCTGTCTGTCTGTCTGTCTGTCTGTCTGTCTGTCTGTCTGTCTGTACTCTAAGTGGGGTTTTCCCTTCCCCGAAGAAAGAATCACATCTCTCGAAAACCAACCGCCAGAGGATCTGAGAGAAGAGTGAACTAGAGTCCATATCTGTGTTACCTGTACGGTCTAGGTTGTTCTCTAGAAGAGAGGAGTGAACTAGAGTCCATATCTGTGTTATCTGTACGGTCTAGGTTGTTCTCTAGAAGAGAAGAGTGAACTAGAGTCCATATCTGTGTTACCTGTACGGTCTAGGTTGTTCTCTAGAAGAGAGGAGTGAACTAGAGTCCATATCTGTGTTACCTGTACGGTCTAGGTTGTTCTCTAGAAGAGAGGAGTGAACTAGAGTCCATATCTGTGTTACCCGTACGGTCTAGGTTGTTCTCTAGAAGAGAGGAGTGAACTAGAGTCCATATCTGTGTTACCCGTACGGTCTAGGTTGTTCTCTAGAA
The DNA here is from genome assembly GCF_965601325.2 of Salmo salar. Classification (NCBI taxonomy): domain Eukaryota; kingdom Metazoa; phylum Chordata; class Actinopteri; order Salmoniformes; family Salmonidae; genus Salmo; species Salmo salar. The sequence continues at coordinate 15,156,562 of NC_138294.1, forward strand.
GAGAGGAGTGAACTAGAGTCCATATCTGTGTTATCTGTACGGTCTAGGTTGTTCTCTAGAAGAGAGGAGTGAACTAGAGTCCATATCTGTGTTACCTGTACGGTCTAGGTTGTTCTCTAGAAGAGAGGAGTGAACTAGAGTCCATATCTGTGTTACCTGTACGGTCTAGGTTGTTCTCTAGAAGAGAGGAGTGAACTAGAGTCCATATCTGTGTTACCTGTACGGTCTAGGTTGTTCTCTAGAAGAGAGGAGTGAACTAGAGTCCATATCTGTGTTACCCGTATGGTCTAGGTTGTTCTCTAGAAGTGGTGCAGCTCTAAGTGACTTTCACAGTAACACTGAGACATGTCCTTAAAGGAAACACAAAGCATTCTCCAAGGGTTTTGGTGAATGTGTTTGTCTGTGCAGTGTGTGTGTGTGTGTGTGTGTGTGTGTGTGTGTGTGTGTGTGTGTGTGTGTGTGTGTGTGTGTGTGTGTGTGTGTGTGTGTCGTGTGTGTGTGTGTCTGTGCAGTGTGTGTGTGTGTGTGTGTGTGTGTGTGTGTGTGTGTGTGTGTGTGTGTGTCTGTGCAGTGTGTGTGTGTGTGTGTGTGTGTGTGTGTGTGTGTGTGTGTGTGTGTGTGTGTGTCGTGTGTGTGTGTCTGTGCTGTGTGTGTGTGTGTGTGTGTGTGTGTGTGTGTGTGTGTGTGTGTGTGTGTGTGTGTGTGTGTGTGTGTGTGTGTGTGCAGCTTGGAATGAAAGAGAGACATAGAGAAACATCAGAGCCTGCCATGTCATGATGTTCAAGTTGGAATAGATAAATCCCCATATTCCATTGCTTGTGTGTGTGTGTGTGTGTTGTTCTTACCAGGCAGGTGTGGAAGTCAGTGATCTCTCCCTCCATATCTGCAGCTAAAGCAGACCGCACAGGTGTTCCTCCTGCACTCGTCAAAGCATGTACACACACACACACACACACACACACACACACACACACACACACACACACACACACACACACACACACACACACACACACACACACACACACACACACACACACACACACACACACACACACACACACACACACACACACACACACACACACACACACCTCTGATCTCCACTGTCTTGGTCTGCTCTACAGATGGTAGTGGGGCAGGTTGATACCAAAACACTAAAACTTCAAGATGTCCGACATATTCAGAGTTTAAATACACTCCAGAATCAACTCTGCCCTAAACAGAATCCAATCAGAGAGAAGGACCTATCAAAGACTTCACCTACATAGTACATCTCTGCCTCTGTCATTACTGCTGAAAAGCAGTATGTTCATAACTACAACATGGAGTACTGAGGCAATGTCAAGTAGCTGCATAATGACTGTTGTTACCCTCAAACCATAATATAATTATATACAACCACAAATTAGACGTAGGGATGGGGAAAAACACCAAGGCCTGCGTCTCTAATGGCATCCTATTCCCGCGTTTTGACAAGGGCTCAATAGGGCTTTGGTCAAAAGTCGTGCACTATAAAGGGAATAGGGAGCCATTTTGGGATGCTGCCAAGGTGAAGACCAGGACCAATGAGGTAAATGACGGGTGAATTCAGGTACACAGGATCACAACACACTGTCAAACCAACAGAGGAAATAGGGGGAAACCCAAATCAAGTGGAATAATCACGAAGGCCAACTATTTCCCATCGCTATGTGGATGTTGAAAGTGAGTTTTTCCGGTGACTTCTCGAGTCCAAGGTTTCTCCTACCACACACCTGCGTGGTCACGCTTCCGTAACAAGAGAAAGAAAGGGATCAAATAAAGAAAAAAAGAGAGATACTGACAAAAGACAGGATGAAGGTAAAACGATAGGAGAGAATACATTGGACATATGACCCTTCACTTCCTCATTAAGGAGTTAACATTAGGGTCGAACTTCTATTTGGCAGAGCTCATTTTACACTCATTTAAAGGTTCCAGTCTTACCTTCCTAACTAACACAAGCTTTAGATAAACAGTTCCCTGGAACCAGGTGTTCTGAGCAGCCTCAGTGAACACACACACACACACACACGCACGCACGCACGCACGCACGCACGCACGCACGCACGCACGCACGCACGCACGCACGCACGCACACACACACACACACACACACACACACACACACACACACACACACACACACACACACACACACGATAATAAGCGTTTGGCATAGGCGTTGCTTTCAAGATTACAAGAACAGTTGTTGCGTTGTGTTGCTCAGCATTAAAAACAGACATTTCTTCACACACCGGCAACTAAACCGACTCTTAACGTTCCTTTTATGTGTCTAAATAGAGAGATTAAGCAGGAGGAGAAGCGATTGTCAAACCGTTCCTTATTGCGAACATGGGACCATGTCAATGCTATGGATTCAGTCCCAAAGGTTCTATTAAAATCTTAAAAGGAACAGAGACATCCATGACCTTATCAGACAGAGAAGAGACAGAGGGAGAGACAGGGGATTGAGGAGGAGAGTCAGAGCTGGACAGAGGGAGGGAGAGAGGGAGAGATACATTGAGAGCGAGACATTGACAGAGAGAGAGAGAGACAGAAACAGAGAGAGACAGAGAGAGACAGAGAGAGAGAGAGCAGTACATTCACAAGGCACAATATTACTGCTTGCCAGCCCTCTAAAATCTACTTTCATCCTCATCTCACTGCCCAATCATTTCTAGTCATTTGCACTTAAATCAGTATGATAATTTTACCATCGTTGACCTCCTAACTTCACCTAATATCTAATTCCAACATCTCCCTTATCTTCAATCCCCCAACAACATAAAGACACAAAACAGCAGCCTTCAGCAGTAATAATATGCACAGTGAAATATTAAACAGCCGAGCTGTGATGCGATTATACAACAAACATTCATGAATACTGCTAGTAATACTACTAGCCCCAGGCCTATGGGAAAGACAGTGGGGGGTTTCCCTAGCCATATAGGGAGGATAGGAAGGTACACTCTCCTTCCTTTATAACACCCCCCCCCCTTCTAACTCCCAGGCTATATGTTGGAAGTAATTAAAGCAAGTGAGGGTAAATTGAAGTATATTGAACTCCTCTCTCACCCACCCCATCTCCCCACCTCGTCGATACATCACTCACCAAGCACTATTGATCCCAGTGAAGACTTCCTCTCTGCGGGAAGAGTAGAGCAGGGCTGCTCCCGCCTCCGGCCACGATTCCACTCTGTGTGGTGTGTGTATGGAGTGCATGCGCGTGTGTGTTTTTGTGTGAGTGTATTATACGTATGTGTGTGTCCAAGATACCACCGTGTGTGACCAATAGCACATCCATTTCAGCTGGATCTTCACAAAGTCATTTTGAACGGTCCGCCACCCCTCCTCAACCCCCTCTCTCCTCTCCCTGCCTAAAGCTCTATCCATCTTGTAACATGGGTAATGATTTTAACTAAATGAGAATCTTTCAGCTCCCCAACCCTCTCAGATTAGTAGATCAATGAGGCTGGATGGTCATCATAAATTCACCCAGCGAGGGGACCAATCCTGCACAATAACTCCAGTAGAATAGAACCCATTTTAATGGAGCCATACGAAGCCTCCATAACCCCATTAGAAGCCTCAATAAACTCTTTATAATGCCTTCATAGATGCTGCACAAATCAGTTGTAAGAAAATATGCTATATAGAGGATAGAAAAGGTTGATGACACATTTGGCAAAGCACCACATGTAAGGACCTAATGAGAGTATTTTGAATCGTTTATACAGTAGGTTCACTATTCCCTAAAAGGAAAGCACAGTCTGTGGTGAAATCCATTCATTTATGGTCAATTTGAGTTGTTATATATCTTCAATGGGTTGTTATCTATTTTCAATGGGTTGTTAACTATCTTCAATGGGTTATTATCTATCTTCAAAGGGTTGTTATCTATCTTCAAAGGATTATTATCTATCTTCAATGGGTTGTTATCTGTCTTCAATGGGTTGTTAACTATCTTCAATGGGTTGTTATCTATCTTCAATGGGTTATTATCTATCTTCAAAGGGTTGTTATCTATATTCAATGGGTTGTTATCTATCTTCAATGGGTTGTTATCTTTCTTCAATGAGTTATCTATCTTCAATGGGTTATTATCTATCTTCAGTGGGTTGTTATCTATATTCAATGGGTTGTTATCTGTCTTCAATGGGTTGTTAACTATCTTCAATGGGTTGTTATCTATCTTCAATGGGTTATTATCTATCTTCAAAGGGTTGTTATCTATATTCAATGGGTTGTTATCTATCTTCAATGGGTTGTTATCTTTCTTCAATGAGTTATCTATCTTCAATGGGTTATTATCTATCTTCAGTGGGTTGTTATCTATATTCAATGGGTTATTATCTATCTTCAGTGGGTTGTTATCTACTGCCTTCATCTCTATTCCCATCTTCTTCCTATCTCTCTTTCTGTTTTCTTTCCTCCCTCCCTTTCTCCTTGTTTCAAACCTCACCTTTCTCATTCTCTCCCTGTCTCTCTCCCCATCTACTCTCTATCTCTCAACCCCCACATTACTACCGCTCTCCTCTTCCCTGTTTCCCTCTCTCTCCCCCATATCTTTCTTCTCTCCCCCCACCACTCACTTATAGGTGAAATCCCAATCCCACACTTTTCTTTTACTGACAGTATTCAGTTACTGTCACACATACTGACCTACCCTGTATACACATACTGACCTACCCTGTATACAAATACTGACCTACCATGTACGCACATACTGACCTACCATGTACACACATACTGACCTACCATGTACACACATACTGACCTACCATGTACACACATACTGACCTACCATGTACACACATACTGACCTACCATGTACGCACATACTGACCTACCATGTACACACATACTGACCTACCATGTACGCACATACTGACCTACCATGTACACACATACTGACCTACCATGTACGCACATACTGACCTACCATGTACGCACATACTGACCTACCATGTACACACATACTGACCTACCATGTACACACATACTGACCTAACATGTACACACATACTGACCTACCATGTACACACATACTGACCTACCATGTACACACATACTGACCTACCATGTACACACATACTGACCTACCATATACACACATACTGACCTACCATGTACACACATACTGACCTACCATGTACACACATACTGACCTACCATGTATACACATACTGACCTAACATGTACACACATACTGACTTACCATGTACACACATACTGACCTACCATGTACACACATACTGACCTAACATGTACACACATACATAGTACCCTCAAAACACCAGTCTCAACAGTGAAGAGGCAACTCCGGGATGCTGGCCTTCTAGGCAGAGTTTCTCTGTCCAGTGTCTGTGTTCTTTTGCCCATCTTAATATTTTATTTTTATTGGCCAGTCTGAGATATGGATTTTTCTTTGCAACTCTGCCTAGAAGGCCAGCATCCCAGAGTCGCCTCTTCACTGTTGACGTTGAGACTGGTGTTTTGCGGGTACTATTTAATGAAGCTGCCAGTTGAGGACCTGTGAGGTGTCTGTTTCTCAAACTAGACACTCTAATGTACTTGTCCTCTTGCTCAGCTGTGCACCGGGGCCTCCCACTCCTCTTTCTATTCTAGTTAGAGCCAGGTTGTGCTGTTCTGTAAAGGGAGTAGTACACAGCGTTGTACGAGATCTTCAGTTTCTTGGCAATTTCTCGCATCAAATAGCCTTCATTTCTCAGAACATGAATAGACTGATGAGTTTCAGAAGAAAGTCATTGTTTCTGGCCATTTTGAGCCTGTAATTGAACCCACAAATGCTGATGCTCCAGATACTCAACTAGTCTAAAGAAGGACAGGTTTATTGCTTCTTTAATCAGGACAACAGTTTTCAGCTGTGCTAACATCATTGCAAAAGGGTTTTCTAATGATCAATTAGACATTTAAAATGATAAACTTGGATTAGCTAACATAACGTGCCATTGGAACACAGGAGTGATGGTTGCTGATAATGGGCCTCTGTACGCCTATGTAGATATTCCATAAAAAATCTGCCCTTTCCAGCTACAATAGTCATTTACAACACTAACAATGTCTACACTGTATTTCTGATCAATTTTATGTTATTTTAATTGATAAAAAATTTGCATTTCTTTAAAAAACAAGGACATTTCTAAGTGACCCCAAACTTTTGAATGGTAGTGTATGTTTACATTGCCAAAGAAAGTGAAATAGATAAGAAACAAAAGTGAAATAAAGAGTAAAACATTTACAGTAAACATTACACTCACAAAAGATCCAAAAGAATGAAGACATTTAAAATGTCATTTTATGTATATATACAGTGTTGTAATGATATGCAAATTCTTAAAGTACAAAAGGGGAAATAAATAAACATAAATATAGGTTGTATTTACAATGGTGTTTGTTCTTCACTGGTTGCCCTTTTCTTGTGGCAACAGGTCACAAATCTTGCTGCTGTGATTGCACATTGTGGTATTTCACCCAATAGATATGGGAGTTTATCAAGCTCTCTCGCTCTCTCATAGCTAGCCCGCAGTTACCTCTCGCTCTCTCTCTCTAAGATCACAGCGATGGATATCAAACAGCCTGGACCCACCTGTCAGTGTGGGCAAGTCAGCAATTAAAGCTCCCGCAGCCAGACGTCAGATAAATCACCCAGACGAGGGGAGGAGGTACAGGGGGAGAGTGGAGCAGGCAAGCCCCGGCAAGCCCAGCCGGGAGAGGCCTATACTGGGGAAGGATGAGCACGGCCTGTCTTTCTCAGAGAGAGAAACACACGGATGACTGGTGGATTGTATTGAGTTGTATAGATGAGTTGTATAGATGAGTTGTATAGATGAGTTGTATAGAGGAGTTGTATAGAGGAGTTGTATAAATGAGTTGTATAGATGAGTTGTATAGATGCGTTGTATAGATGAGTTGTATAGATGAGTTGTATAGAGGAGTTGTATAGAGGAGTTGTATAGATGAGTTGTATAGATGAGTTGTATAGATGAGTTGTATAGATGCGTTGTATAGATGAGTTGTATAAATGAGTTGTATTGAGGAGTTGTATAGAGGAGTTGTACAGATGAGTTGTACAGATCAGTTGTATAGAGGAGTTGTAGAGATGAGTTGTATAAATGAGTTGTACAGATGAGTTGTATAGATGAGTTGTATAGATGAGTTGTATAGATGAGTTGTATAAATGAGTTGTATAAATGAGTTGTATAGAGGAGTTGTACAGAGGAGTTGTACAGAGGAGTTGTACAGATGAGTTGTATAGAGGAGTTGTATAGAGGAGTTGTATAGAGGAGTTGTACAGATGAGTTGTACAGATGAGTTGTATAAAGTAGTTGTATAGATGAGTTGTATAGATGAGTTGTACAGAGGAGTTGTACAGAGGAGTTGTACAGATGAGTTGTATAGAGGAGTTGTATAGAGGAGTTGTATAGAGGAGTTGTACAGATGAGTTGTACAGATGAGTTGTACAAAGGAGTTGTATAGATGAGTTGTATAGATGAGTTGTATAGATGAGTTGTATTGAGGAGTTGTATAGAGGAGTTGTATAGATGAGTTGTATATATGAGTTGTATAAATGAGTTGTATAAATGAGTTGTATAGAGGAGTTGTATAGATGAGTTGTATAGATGAGTTGTATAGATGAGTTGTATAGATGCGTTGTATAGATGAGTTGTATAGATGAGTTGTATAGAGGAGTTGTATAGAGGAGTTGTATAGAGGAGTTGTATAGATGAGTTGTATAGATGAGTTGTATAGATGAGTTGTATAGATGCGTTGTATAGATGAGTTGTATAAATGAGTTGTATTGAGGAGTTGTATAGAGGAGTTGTACAGATGAGTTGTACAGATCAGTTGTATAGAGGAGTTGTAGAGATGAGTTGTATAAATGAGTTGTACAGATGAGTTGTATAGATGAGTTGTATAGATGAGTTGTATAGATGAGTTGTATAAATGAGTTGTATAAATGAGTTGTATAGAGGAGTTGTACAGAGGAGTTGTACAGAGGAGTTGTACAGATGAGTTGTATAGAGGAGTTGTATAGAGGAGTTGTATAGAGGAGTTGTACAGATGAGTTGTACAGATGAGTTGTATAAAGGAGTTGTATAGATGAGTTGTATAGATGAGTTGTACAGAGGAGTTGTACAGAGGAGTTGTACAGATGAGTTGTATAGAGGAGTTGTATAGAGGAGTTGTATAGAGGAGTTGTACAGATGAGTTGTACAGATGAGTTGTACAAAGGAGTTGTATAGATGAGTTGTATAGATGAGTTGTATAGATGAGTTGTATAGAGGAGTTGTATAGAGGAGTTGTATAGATGAGTTGTATAGATGAGTTGTAGAAATGAGTTGTATAAATGAGTTGTATAGAGGAGTTGTATAGATGAGTTGTATAGATGAGTTGTATAGATGAGTTGTATAAATGAGTTGTATAAATGAGTTGTATAGAGGAGTTGTATAGATGAGTTGTATAGAGGAGTTGTATAGATGGGTTGTATAGATGAGTTGTACAGATGAGTTGTACAGATGAGTTGTACAGATGAGTTGTACAAAGGAGTTGTATAAATGAGTTGTATAAATTAGTTGTATAGAGGAGTTGTATTGAGGAGTTGTATAGATGAGTTGTATAGATGAGTTGTATAGATGAGTTGTATAGAGGAGTTGTATAGAAGAGTTGTATAGAAGAGTTGTATAGATGAGTTGTATAGATGAGTTGTATAGAGGAGTTGTATAGAGGAGTTGTGAGTGCAAGATGAGTTGTATAGATGCGTTGTATAGATGAGTTGTATAGATGAGTTGTATAGAGGAGTTGTATAGAGGAGTTGTATAGATGAGTTGTATAGATGAGTTGTATAGATGAGTTGTATAGATGCATTGTATAGATGAGTTGTATAGATGAGTTGTATAGATGAGTTGTATAAATGAGTTGTATTGAGGAGTTGTATAGAGGAGTTGTATAGATGAGTTGTATAGATGAGTTGTAGAAATGAGTTGTATAAATGAGTTGTATAGAGAAGTTGTATAGAGGAGTTGTATAGATGAGTTGTATAGATGAGTTGTATAGAGGAGTTGTATAGAAAAGTTGTATAGAGGAGTTGTACAGAGGAGTTGTACAGAGGAGTTGTACAGATGAGTTGTATAGAGGAGTTGTATAGAGGAGTTGTATAGAGGAGTTGTAGAGATGAGTTGTATAAATGAGTTGTACAGATGAGTTGTACAGATGAGTTGTATAAAGGAGTTGTATAGATGCGTTGTATAGATGAGTTGTATAAATGAGTTGTATAAATGAGTTGTATAAATGAGTTGTATAGATGAGTTGTATAAATGAGTTGTATAAATGAGTTGTATAGATGAGTTGTATAGAGGAGTTGTATAGATGAGTTGTATAGATGTAGTTGTATAGAGGAGTTGTATAGAGGAGTTGTACAGAGGAGTTGTACAGATGAGTTGTACAGATGAGTTGTATAGAGGAGTTGTATAGATGAGTTGTATAAATGAGTAGCATAAATGAGTTGTATAAATGAGTTGTATAGATGAGTTGCATAAATGAGTTGTATAGATGAGTTGTATAGGGGAGTTGTATAGATGAGTTGTATTGAGGAGTTGTATAGGGGAGTTGTATTGAGGAGTTGTATAGATGAGTTGTATAGATGAGTTGTATAGAGGAGTTGTATAGGGGAGTTGTATAGATGAGTTGTATGAGGGGTTGTATAGGGGAGTTGTATTGAGGAGTTGTATAGATGAGTTGTATAGAGGAGTTGTAGATGGAGGATTTTAAAGAGGATGGAAACTGTATCCTGATACTGTACATTAATAATGACCTTCTGCTTGTTGCTTGTTGACCCCTGCCAGGTGACAGGTCTGGACCCCAACATGCTGTGGCCCCATCAGTGAGCGGTTTCAGACTGAGGCAGGGTGACACTAGCTGTTGTCAGAATGGAAACATTGCTTTATACAGCAACGGAAAATATGACAGACTTTGTGAATGAAACATGCAAATGTCTTTT